>NW_005365553.1:1363542-1376675 GCF_000412655.1 Myotis brandtii | reverse complement strand
CAACGTGGATTTCAGCAATGGCAATTAAGTCTATATGACACAGCCTCTCAAAAGACCTGCTTTGCCAGAGACAACCTTCACTGGAATATGGAAACATGAAAGTTCAGATATGTTTGCTAAACGGCATGTCAGTATAATTATAATGTAAACATCATATCAGAAGACAGATGTCATCCTTTTCTGCTATGCTATGAGTCCTCTGGTTATGAAGTAGCTGAGCAAGCAGAAACAAACCTTCATTTGGAATGAAGTCAGTGCTGAATTAAGGAAATTCTTTACAAAAATCACAGAGAAGATCCAGATATTAGGACTGCATACCTTTTCAATTTGTTTTTGTTTACTGAGTTCTTTCTGTTGCTTCTCTTTTACTCTCTCTATTTCTTTTTGTTTTTCTGATGCCCTACGATCCTAAAGAACAGATGAATACAACTAATGAATTAAGTATGAAATAACTTTAAGTTTTAAACTTTTCAATTAATATTCTTTGTAACCTTTCAAATTATTTTCTGCATGTATATGAGAAAGCACACCAAAAATTTACATGCTATGTTAGCCATTTACCCAAATTCTAAATACCAAATCAGCAATAGTATCCAATGTTAACCTTATTTAGCAAAATCTTTTTATTTGTCATTATGAAAAATCTTGCCTTACATTAGTTAACATTCTTGGATTCTTACCAGTTCCGCATGTAAAGCTATCTGTTTTGCCAGTCCAACAGAATCACAAATCTAAAAGGGGGAAAAGTAGAAAAAAGTTAAGCAGTTCTCCTATCAAATTTAATAATTTCAAGTATCCAAATGGCGAATGTAACTAGTTTTATAACTCATTATAATACACTGCTTCAAAAAAAGGCTGATTTTAAAATGTTCCAAGCCCCAAACCAAGACTTTTGTTTTCTTCAGTCTGTGTGTTTCAACTACTGGCTGTCACCTTTTTAACATAATACACTTATTATCTCAAATTCATGACTGAAATAGTAAGGGTCTGCAAAGAATAAAGTAAGAGGCTGCTGATGCTACTCTAAGCTGAAGACATCTGAAAATAGCTGGTTATGGGAATATATTGCATTCCCAGGATAAATTAATGAGGTCAGAAGATTGCACTAGCTATCAATGGCTAGAAAGATATAGGTCTAAAGAACTAAGAAGGCCCAATACATCGGCTCAGCTCTCTTCAGAGCAACAGGCTTTGGTCAAGCAACTCAGCTGAACCAGGCAAAGTCTAAGTTTTCCAGAAATCTTAGAACTTTAATTATTCTTAAGAACTTTAATTATGATATGCATTTCACAACAGAGACACATTTTGAAAAGTCAGGTACCTTTTCCCCCTCATTGTTTGATTCAAATATATAGCAGACAGATGACAGATGACTTTCACTTCTCCCTCCAGATGTCCGAAGAACAAATCCAAAAAGCCTCTTATTTTCCTGGTGTGTAGCATATAAAACTACACTAGGTAATGGAAACTGCCACAGAAAACATCAGAGGCAAACATGAGATTTTTCAAGCCATTACAATAGTACTCTTTTTTTAAATTTTCTTAAAATATATTTTTATTGCTTGCAGAGAGGAAAGGAGAGGGAGGGAGAGAGAGAGAGAGAAATATTAATGATGAGGGGGAATCATTGATTGGGTGCCTCCTGCACGCCCCTTGCTGGGGATCAAGCCTACAACCCGGGCATGTGCCCTTGACCAGAATCAGCCCTGGGACCATTCAGTCCTCAGGCCAACACTCTATCCACTGAGCCAAACCAGCTAGGGCTAAAAATATATTTTTAAAAGTGAAAGTAAGATACGCATACTGCATGATGTATGTGTATTTAATCTTTGGGTAAAACAGTGTATGTTTTGAAGATGCTGTTAGCTATTTCCATTAATTAGTTTATTTGAAAGGCATCACAGACTCAAACATATGTAAAACAGCTAGATTTCCTTCATAACCTTCCCACTGGTTAAAGAATAATTTTTAGTGGCTTCTGTCTTAAACTAATTATGTAACCCTTTAGTGGTTAAGTATGTAGTAGAAAGAAAATTAGAATACCTTTTATTTAAAAAAATGTACAGAGCCCATTCACTTTTATTTTCTTCTTTAAAAATTTTTTTTATCCTCACCTGAGGATATGATTTTTTTTTAAATTAATTTCTAGAGAGAAAGGAAGGGAGAGAGAAAGAGGGAGAAACATTGATATGAGAGAGAAACTGAACAGTTGCCTCCCATACATGCCCCAACTAAAGATGGAACTTGCAACCTAGCTACGTGCCCAGACCAGAAGTAGAATTTGCAACCTTTTTGGTGAGTGGGACAATGCTCCAACCAACCGAGCCACCCAGCCAGGGCAAAACTGGAATATCTTTAAACTCATTAGCATCTTTCCTTTTTCCCAATAACCCTTCAATTATATTGTTTGAATGCTACATATGATCCTGCCATTATAAATTTTAACTTTTTTACTGTTATTAAAATTTGGGCAGTCATATTAGAGATGACTATTATGTCATCTGATGACCAGTGATCTAAATTCTATTTCTACCAATTTTTAAACATTTTCATATATAAATTATGTATACATGTCTTTAAAAGTGTCAATATTGTTTATAAGATGGCACTAAAAAGAAACTTGTTTCATAGTGTAAATAAATATGTGTTAACTCTCTTCTGATAATTTACTTTGCCATTCTCAGTTTCCAGTAGCCCTCAATATCCATTTAGTGGTCCTTACAGTTTTAGAGAAACTGCTTATCCTGGACTCCAGGAGTTGAGAGTTTAGCTAAAATAATTTCATTTTCCTAACCTAATTCATGGGTAGTACCAGTATGTGACTTCAGCTGTTCCAATTACAATAAATAAAAGTAATTCTGTTGGGAATACTGGGATTATGATGCTTGCTCTCATTATTATTAGTTTTTAAAACAAATAATACATAATACACAGAAGTGTGTGATCTGAAGAGATAGGGTAGATCACAATGAGAGGACCAACACCACATATATTAGTGAGCTTGCATGAGGTTATGACATATAACAAACACCTGTCAAATTCAAATGCTAGAGCGACAAAGTTATATTGGTTGCTTTTGTTACATGTATGCTTCAAGCCAATGCTAGTAGGTGACAGTGTCCTCTTTTGCCATGTATCTTTTTCATTTGAGAATTTAGGCAGATAAATAATCCCTATTTTGGTCATGCAGTTTTCTCATGATATGAATCAGAGAACTAATAAGGTAGTTCAACCACTCAAGTATAGAAGCTTCTACTCTGCCATACTTCCTATCTACTCACCTTTCATTAGCCAAGGCAAATCACACAGCTAAGCCAAGGTTAATTGGGCAGGGTAATTATGGTATTAATGAATAAAGTCAATTTGCCTTTATGTCTAGCTGGTATAACTTTCTGGAAGTTTGTACCTACCAAGAGATAATGGTTATTAAAAAAGTAAAGTACAGTTCAATGTTATTAAAAGTTAGATTTTAGTTTTAATTACTGGGAGATAAATGATGTCGTTTTAAAGAATGATTCGCCTTTCGTTTTAATGAGAAAAAATATGCAGCAAGGAGTTTTGAAACACTCAGTAAAACTTCTCTAAATTTACCAAATGTTTCTCCAGATGTCTGTAAGTGTCAAATTAAACTTGCAAATTATTTTGCTTCATGTGGGGTTTGTAATTGAAGAATCACTCATTTTCTCCTTTCTTCAAAATTCCTGACATGGGTAGTTGATAATATTGTAGAGGGAAATTTACTTTCAATAAAGTTATTACTTGTCTTTCCAGAGCAGCAATGCCCTTGCAGCTTCCAACATGTACATGTGGTGGTGAATGGCACCTATTTTAAATAATGCTTTCATGTTTCTTTATCAACAGGGTACGTGAATAAAAATTGTACTTTCTTAGTTAATTATATTTTCCCTCTTAAAATGAAAAGAAAATTGCAATGCAAATCTAAAATTCTTAAGGCATATGTGAGTCTAGACTTAACTCTTGCTGGTTTAAATATGATTTCCTGAATCAAATTCACTGCATATGTGCTTGAAATTTTGTTATGCCAGTTAGTGACAGAAGCAGGAGGTAAGCTGTTTTTATTGCTTTATGTATTAGTTCAAGGAAAGATAGTCATGGAACTACCCAGGAAGTGGAGGTGCAAATGGAAACATATTCTGCTTAGTTTATGATGAAAAAGGTATGAGGTGGCTCGTATAATCAACACAAAGGATGAGAACTGGGGCTGGGTAGGATCTAAGAAAGTCTGCACAGACAACCATGGTATGTAGGAAGTGTGTGCTGAGGATATCACCATTGTCACTGGGCACATGACACTGCTGGCCCTGATGCAATTTGATAGTTAGCTGATATGCTGCTGTACCCCACTTGTTTGAGTATTTGGTTTATGCCATGTAATTTGTCTCTCAACTCCTTGGTGGCTACTTCATGGAACTTCTAACTGACCCATTATATTATGTCACCTACCCCTAATGTTCATTTTTCTGATAGCAGCTATAATTGGCTGCCTAATTCTAGCTGCTGAAGCATGTTGAGATAGACACATTTTCACATACCACAGTATGTCCACATAACTGGTAATCAAGGAAATACCCACAAAACAATGATCCAATCACATTTTTGCTTGTCAGACTGACAAATATTAAAAAGATTTATAATATTGAATATAGTAAGGGCATGCGGAAACCAGCACTCTTTTTATTTAATCCCCACCTGAGGATATTTTTCCCATTGGTTTTTTTTATATTTTAGAGAGAGAATGGAATGTAGGGGTAGAGACAAAGAGAGAGAAACATCTATGTGAGAGAGACACTTCATATCAACTGTTTGCCTCCCATGTGCACCCCAACCAGGACCAGGGATCGAGCCTGAAACCATGGTATGTGCCCTTGATCCCAGAATCAAACCAGCAACCCTTCAATCCATAGACCAATGCTATAACCACTGAGAAAAACCAGCTAGGACAAAAACCATCACTCTTATAGTAAACTAGAGGCCTGGTGCATGAAACTCGTGCACTCAGGGGGGTTCCTCAGCCCGGCCTGCACCCTCTCACAGGAGCCCCGTGATCAATCACCCCACAGAGGGAGGCCCCGTCTACCCACTGCAGCACCACCGGCCAGGTAGCCTGGGCCTCCCTTTTTGGGGCGATTGATCGCCCCTAAGAGGTAGGCCCTGCCCACCTGGCCAGGGTTCCATGATGGATCGCCCCAAAGAGGTAGGCCCTGCCCACCCAGCCGGGACTCTGTGATGGATCACCACCGCAGAGGGAGGCCCCGCCCACTTACCGCAGCCACTGGTGGGTGGCCTGGGACTCCCTCTGCGGGGCGATCATGGGGTGGTGGCCAGGTCCCAAACAATTGCATCACACCGGCCTTGGCTAGCCTGGTAACAGTGGGTGTCATAGCATGAACGTCTGGATGGTCGTTCCGCTGTTCGGCCGTTCAGTCAATTTGTATATTACGCTTTTATTGGGGTGGCCTGGGACTCCCTCTGCGGGGCGATCATGGGGTGGTGGCCAGGTCCCAAACAATTGCATCACACCGGCCTTGGCTAGCCTGGTAACAGTGGGTGTCATAGCATGAACGTCTGGATGGTCGTTCCGCTGTTATTATTATAAACTAGAGGCCCAGCGAGCGAAATCGCACCTGGTAGCCTGCTGCTGCTCGCAGCCCTGCCCGCCTGCCCACCACCCGCCTTGCTGCGATTGGAGCCTGTGGGCTGCAGGGGAGAAACGGAGTGGTGCTCAATGCACCTCATGGTGACCAGCCATTTGGTCCTCGTGGTTGTCACAGACACTGGCTTTTTATATATATATTAAAGGCCCACTGCATGAAATTTGTGCACTGGGGGGTGTCCCTCAGCTCAGCCTGCACCCTCTCCAATCTGGGACCCCTTGGGGATGTCCAACTGCTGGTTTAGGCCTGCATGGATCAGGCCTAAATTGGCAGTTGGACATCCCTCTCACAATCCAGGACTGCTGGCTCCTAACCACTCGCCTGCCTGCCTGCCTGATTGCCTCCAACTGCCCTCCCAGCTGGCCTGATGGCCCCCACCTGCCCTCCCTGCTGGCCCGATGGCCCCCAACTACCCTCCCCTGCCGGCCCAATCGACCCCAACTGCCCTCCCCTGCAGGCCTGGCACCCCCAACTGTCCTCCCCTGGTGGCCCATTTTGTGACGACATGGGGGCAGCCATCGTGTGGCGGCCATCTTGTGACAATGTTGGGGTGGCCATCTTGTGACAACATGGGGGTGGCCATCTTGTGATGACATGGGGGCATCCATTTTGTGATGTGAGGGTGTGAGGGTCAATTTGCATATTTCCTCTTTATTATATAGGATAGATTGGTGCTTTCTGTAGGGGAGTTTGTTAATGAAAGTAAGGTACTAAAATATGAGTGTCTTTTAACACAGACATTTTTTCTAGGTATGTATCATAAGGAAAACAAAATAAATGTGAGATAATATATGTCAAAGGTATTTATTATACTACTAGAGGCCCGATGCATGAATTCATGCAAGAGTGGGGTCTAGACAGCCCGACCCAATGGGGGCCTATCCTCTGGGCAGGAGTGGGGGAGGGGCTGTGGGCAGTTGTATGGCCAGCGCAGCCCCCAATCAGGGTGTTGGGGGGTGACAGGGGGCAGGGCCGGCCGGGGGAAGGGAATGCAGGAGGTTGGCCTGATTGGGGAACAGGGTTGGGCGGGGGCGGGGGCGCTGATTGGGCCTGAATCAGGCCGGTTGTCTGCCACAGTGCACGTCATTGCCACCGGTCATTCCAGTTGTTCTGGTCGTTCCACTGTTCCAGACGCTGGGCTTTTATATATATAGATTGTATGCAATAAAAAGAAATAAACTAAGTGCCAATAAAGAGTGAGATAGACATATAGAGATAGGATGAGAGAGAGAGAGAGAGAGTGTGAGAGAGAGAGAGAGATATTTAGAAATTTATTCCATAAAAATATGTAGTAGTTACTTTCTGCTTATGGGACATGGGGTGAATTTTATTTTTTCCTTCGTATATTTTCACATTGCTTAAGTTTTCTATATGAATGTGTAGTATTTTAATAATTAGAAAAATAGTCTTCTAATTTTTATCTAAAAATTATAAGGAGATTATTTTTTAAGTAATCCTACATTCTAAATTTGATTCTGTTTATGTTTCTGAGTATTTATTTCTTCCTCTTTAAAATGAGAAGATATGGATATATGATGAATTATTTTATGGAACTTAAATCTCCAAGATATTTACTCTATGAATACTTCAAATCCTAATATCTCTTCTTCAGAAATAAAGGGGTAATGGATAAAGTAGACTTGAATGAGGTGGTGTTCAGTTGGAAGATGACTCAACTATTTCTAGAGGAGCTTGTATAGTGGTGTGAAATCGGATTTGTGGTGAGGTGGGAGCACTTGGTGCCTCTTGGCACCTCTTTTATGAACTCTTAGAGGTAATATTAAATGGCTGCAGAGATCAGAAAGCCAATACCAATGATAATTTTTATTCTCAGAGAAACTATAAGGGAAAGAGTGATTGTAGAACCTAAGATTCCAAAAGAATATTAAAAGGCATCACATGACCAAAGAGGACATTCAGTTAATAAACATATAAAAAGATTATCAACCTTATTAGTAATAAGGAAAATGTGATTTTAGATCACAATGAGCGATCATAAAATGGTCCAATTAGCAGAAGTTAAATTGTCAGAAATATCAAGTGTTGGTAAGAATATGAAGCAATACATACCTTTTTGGTGGATTGTAAGCTGGTGCAGTCGCTGTGGAAAACAGGTTTGGCATTACCTAGGAAAATTAAAGATGTAGATATCCTATGATTTAGGAATTCCACTTCCATTTGTATACCATAGGAAAAAAAGTATATGTGCGTATCATGTGTGCATAGTAGCCTTTTTTAAAATTATAACTCAAAACTGGAAACAACTCAAATGTACAGCAATAGTAGAATTTTAACATGTTGGTATATTCATAAAATACAACACTCTATGATACATTCCCTAATATAGATGAACATATACATAATATTGAGTGAAAAAAGAGTCAAAAGGATAGGTGCAGTATGATTTAAATTTTACACAGTTAAGAATTCAGAAAAAATTAAGCTATTATTTAGGAATTCATAAATAGCAAAACATAGGAATGAATTATTCATAGATCATAATAATGGTTATCTCTAGTAAGAAGGGAGGCAAATGTAGTTAGGGAGAAACACAGGCTTATAAGATACTGACATTCTATTTCTAAAATCTGAGTGGGTTATTGTTGTTTTTGTAATTTACTTATTTGTTTTATATATATTTATGAAATTATAACATTATTTTAAAATTTTAAATTAGAGCTATGGAGGAAAATACAATAATAATTTATGTATGTTCCTCTCACCTTTTCTTTATCTGAATCTGGTAGTTCCTAAGAGATTTAAAAAGGCTATGAGTTGGGATGAAGGAAAGTGGCTTAGATTAGAGGAGAATGGTTCAAGTAAGATACTCAACTCAGTTGAGATATGTGTATATAAAATCCCCTATTTCTAACTTGAGAGAATATATGTGAAAGGCATACAAGCAAGAAAAAGTCAAGAAGAGATACTGAGAGGGATGTATATTATGCTGCTGTTGGATGGAGTGTTCTATAAATGTCAGTTTGATCCAATATGTTGATGACATTGGTAAGTTCTTGTATATCCTTACTGAATTTCGGTCTACATCACATTCAGAATTGTTAAAATCTCCAACTATAATTATGAATTTATCTGTTTCTTCTTATATGTCTGTCAGTTTTTGTTCCATGTATTTTGTAGTTCTGCTGTTAGGTGCATAAAAATTTAGCTTGGTATATCTTCTTGGTGAACTAAAACTTTTATGATTATGTAATGCCTCTCTTTATCCCTGGTAGCTTCTTTGCTCTAAAGATTGCTTTTCGGATTTTAATATAGCCATGACTGCTTTGTCTGATTTAAATATAACCACTCCAAATCTTTTATCTTTCTTAACTTCTTTGGGTTATTTGGACATTTTTTAGCATTCATTTTATTTTATCTTTTGTGGTCAGTGCACATTATAGCGATCGATGGTTCCACCGTTCGGTCTATTTGCATATTATGCTTTTATTATATAGGATAAGGACATTGATTTATTTGATTTATCCTGTTTCAGACTTACTAAGTTCTAGAATCTATAGAAATCTTTTGCTTAAATTATTATGGTTTATGGTCATTATTTTTTTCAAATATTTTTTCAGCTTTACACTTTTTTCTCTTTTTTGAATTCTGATCACCCAAGCATTCTTTTTATTGTCCCATGGTCTGTGATTCTGCTCATTAAAAAAACAACAACACATTTTTCTCTGTATGTTTAGATTGATTAATTTCTTTTGATCTATGTTTAGGTTTACTTATACTTCTCTGTCATCTTCCTTCAGCTATTGAGTCTAGTCACTGAGTTACTATAATTTTCTATTTTATTTTAAATATATTTTATTGATTTTCCACAGAGAGGAAGGGAGAAAGGTAGAGGAGTTAGAAACATCGATGAGAGAGAAACATCGATCAGCTGCCTCCTGCACACCCCCTACTGGGGATGTGCCTGCAACCAAGGTACATGCCCTTGACTGGAATCGAACCTGGGACCCTTCAGTCCGCAGGCTGACGCTCTATCCACCGAGCCAAACTGGCTAGGGCTAATTTTCTATTTTAAAATATCCATTTGGTTCTTTGTATCTTCTGTTGCTTTGCCCAGACTTCCTATTATAAAATGCCTTTTAAGATTGTTCAGGGTTGCTAAATAAAGCATCTTATAACGGCTGCTTTAAAGTTTTTGTCAGGTTATCCCAACATCTGTGCCATCTTGGTGTTGGCAACTTTTCATCTTTTCACATCTGAGTTGAGGTTTTCCTGTTTCTTCGTATGTCATTTCATTTTGGATGTATTTTGGACACTTTAAATATTATGTTATGAAACTCTGGGTCTTGTTTAATCTTATTGGAGTATTGATACTCATGTTTTTATAGAAAACCAACCTCCTTATAGTCAAGCCACAAATTTCACCTAGCCTGATGGGTTATATTTCTGATATCAGTTTAATTTTGAAGCTTTTGCAGTGTATTTTGGATTTTTCGTGGCGGTGTACCACTTAGTGCTTAGTTCGGAACTTGAATAATGGTCTGCCCATTAATTCAGTTATCAGTCTTTGGTATGCTAGCTAGGACTAGATTCATACTTGTGCGCCTGGATTGAGCCCTGAAGTTCATATACAACAGTTTGGTTTGTTTCTTTGAGTTCTTTGCTTTCTGTCATCACTGTGAAGCTTTCCAATTCCCTGTAGCTTTTTAGTCCACAGTCCAGAAAGTGGTATTCTAGTTACTGTACTCTGTTACACACTTCCATTTTTGAGCCCATATCCAGAACTTAGTGATGTGAGGACAGGGAGAGCAAAGAAGGAGTAGGGGTGACCGCACTCACTTGGAGCCACAGCTCCACCAAACAGAGAGGAAGGTTCTCTTCCCTCAGAATTTTGACCCCTGCCTTGGGTTTGTTGGGGCTGGAGCATGGTAGAACAGAGAAAAAAATAGACAGATTTCTGCATGATCTCTGAGCATTAGGAGTTCTATTACCTGTTCTTTGAGTCAGAAGTTTTTTTCCAGCATTCTGTCTGCACCACAGGGCTCACTTTTAGACTTCTGACTGCATTAACATTCTGGTGAAGAGATGCCCAAATTTTAAAAATGGTAAAATCATCACTAGCTTGCTGGCCCTTCTAATTCTGGTGTTCTCAGATATAGCTGCTGATATCTACTTTTTATTTTTATTTAACTTTTAAAAACCTTTATTTTTAAATTACAGTTTACATTCAGTATTATTTTGTATTAGTTTCAGGTGTACCGCATAGAGGTTAGACAATCATATGCTTTACACATGATCCCCCCGTATGTCTAGTACCCACCTGGCACCATACATTAGTGACTGTATTCCCTATGCTAAACTTCACATAACAATGACTTTTTGTAACTACCAATTTGTACTTAATCCTTTAACCTTTTTCATCTAGCTCCCTAAACCACTCCTCTCTGGCAACCAGCAGTTTTTCTCTGTATCTTTGAGTCTGGTTTTGTTTGGTGTGTTAGTTTATTTTGTTCTTTAGATTCCACATATAAGTGAAATCATATGGTATTTGTCTTTCTCTGTCTGACTTATTTCACATAGCATAATATCCTCTGGGTCCATCCATGCTGTTGCAAATAGTAAGATTTTATTCTTTTTTATGACTAATATTCCATTGTATATATGTATCACCACTTTATCTACTTATCTATTTATGGGCACTTAAGTTGCATCCATATCTTGACTATTGTAAACAATGCTGCAGTGATCATAGGGGTGCATATATTTATTCAAATTCGTCTTTTGGGTTTCTTTGGATATGTACCCAGAAGTAGAATTACTGGGCGATAAGGCAGTTTGATTTTTAATTTTTGAGGAACCTCCATTCTGTTTCCCACAGTGACTGCACCAATGTACATTCCCACCAACACTCCACAAGGGATCTCTTTTCTCCACATCCTTGCCAACACTTGAGGTCTATTAATATATAGATGTTAGCCATTCTAATAGGTGTGAGGTGATATCTCATTGTGGTTTCAATTTGTATTTTTCTGATGATTAGAGACATTGAACATTTTTTCATATGTCTATTTACCATCTATCTTTAATCTTTGGAGAAGTATCTATTCAGGCCCTCTGCATCTCTGCCATTTTTTTAATTGGATTGGTGGGTTTTTTTGGTATTTACTTACTTACTTACTTACTTACTTACTTATTTATTTATTTATTTATTTCGTGTTCAGTTGTATGAGGTCTTTATAAATTTTGGATATTAACCCCTTATTGGATGCATAATTAGCGAATATCTTCTTCCATTCAATAGGTTGTATTTTTGTTTTGTTTATTTATTTATTTTTGCTGTGCAAAAACATTTTAGTTTGATCTAGTCTCATTTGTTTACTGTTTTTTTATGTTTGTTTGTTTCCTGACTTAAGAGATATATTAGAAAAAAGTACTGCAAAAAGAAATGTCAAATGGTTTACTGCCTATCTTTTCTTATAGAAGTTTTAAGGTTTCAGGTCTTACATTTAAGTCTTTAAGTCATTTTTAGTTTATTTTTGGGTATGGTTTAAAAGGTGATCTATTTTGGGTATGTTTAAAAATGTGATATATTTTTTGCATGTATTGGTCCTATTTTCCCAACACCATTTATTGAATAGACTGCTTTTACCCATTTCATGTTCTTGCCTCCTTTGTCATAGATTCATTGATAGTATAGTTGTGATCTTGTTTTTTTCTGGCCTCTCTATTCAGTTCCATTGATCTATGTGTCTGTTTTTATAACAGTACCATGCTCTTTTGATTACTATAGCCTTCTCATATAATTTGATATCAGGTAGAGTGATACCTCTGTGTTCTTTTTTTTTTTTTAAGATTGCTATTGTTTTTTGAGGTTTTATATTTCCATATAAATTTTTGGATTATTTGTTCTAGTTCTGTGAAATATGACTGGTATATTAATATGAATTGCATTACATCTATAGATTGCTTTGGGTATTATGGACATTTTAATGATAATTCTATTTATGAGCACAGTATATGCTTCCATTTCTTCTTCACTTTTTTCAATGTCTAATAATTTCTTGAGTACATGTCATTTACTTTATTGGTTAAATTTTTCCTAGGTATTTTATTTTATTGATGCAATTATAAATGGGATAGTTTTCTTAATTTCTCTTTCTTTTATTTTTTGTCCCCCTTTTTTCCTCCATTGACCCCCTCCAGCCCACCCCTGCCCACAGCCCCAGGCCTTCATCACCCTATTGTTTGCATCCATGGGTTATGCATATATACATACAAGTTCTTTGGTCACCTCCCACCTGCCCACCCATCATCCCCCACCTTCCCTCTGAGATTCCCCAGTCTGTTCTATGCTTCTATGTCTCTGGGTCCATTTTGTTCATCAGTTTATTTTGTTCACTAGATTCCACATATGAGTGAGATCATGTAATATTTGTCTTTCTCTGACTGACTTATTTTGCTTAGCATGATACTCTCCAGGTCCCTCCATGCTGTCTCAAA
>NW_005365553.1:1352280-1363011 GCF_000412655.1 Myotis brandtii | reverse complement strand
TATTTTTTTTTGTATAATTGATTACTCAAATTTTCAACATCTTCATGGAATTTTGTACAAACTTTATGACTATCTCTGAATAAGTCATAGAACACATAAAAATTGGTTCAACACAGCTTTTTTTATCCACTCAACTACTGATGGGCACTTGGGCTGTTCCACATCTTAGTATTGTAAATAGTACCGCTATGAACATAGGGGTGCATACTATATTCTTTCTGATTAGTGTTTCTGGATTCTTAGGATATATTCCTAGAAGTGGGATGATTGGGTCAAATGACAGTTCCATTTTTAATTTTTTGAAGAAACGCCTTACTGTTTCCATAGTGGCTGTACCAGTCTGCATTCCCACCAGCAGTCACGAGGGTTCCCTTTACTCCACATCCTTGCCAGCCCTTGTCATTTGTTGATTTGTTGATGATAGCCATTCTGATAGGTGTGAGGTGATACCTCATTGTTGTTTTAATTTACATCTCTCTGATGATCAGTGACTTTGGGTACTGTGTCCTAGCTAAGTTGACACATAAAATTAACCATCACATTCTGAAAGGTGATTATAGATACTCCTTGGATAATTTTCTGTTTTCTGAGTAGCTTTCTTTGAGAGCTACTATTGGTAATCAAATACTGTTAAATTTTAAGGAAAAACCATTTCTCATGGATCCTCAATGTCATCTTAGAATAATTTTACTGTAAATGAATTTAAATATATTTATATCTATAACTAAAATATAAATGGCTTAAATTTTACCTCTTTGAAAATTATATATTCATACCAAATCCTCATATTAGATAGAAACAAAACCATGACATCAATAAAGTTAAAATCACATTGATTTAGTTGGTAATGAAAGATGTTTTGCTATGATTAAGTGTAGAATAAATACAAAATCAGGACTGTTACTATAATTAATCTATTTCTGCATTTCTATTTCAGTGATACTATTTATTATCAATGATGCCTCTTAGTATTAGACTTAGTGCTATTGAAACCTAGCGGGATTACAATTATGACTGGAATTTCCAGGTCCTATTCAATGTTCTGAGTCAGAGTATCTGGAGTATCTGGAATGCAGCCTAGTTTCATACATGTAACATTATCTCCACTGATAATCTAATGTTGATGGTCTATAGGTCTACAGTGCATATTCTATAACAGTGGGTGAAAACATAAAACATTTAGTCAAATTATCAGAATTATACGCAACATTAAAAAAATTATAGCTTCAATGTTATGTGCCACCCTTACTAAGTTGGAATCTAGCCCCAGAGATATGTGTGTGTGTGTTTTTTAAGTCCTTCAAAGGATAAAGTGGTCATCTAGATTTTAGAATTACTGCTCTATATTATTTTTCTTAAAAAGTAGTAGTTTCATTTAGAAGCTTGTCAATACCCAGATGACGAAAAACTATTCTTTGAGATCAATGGAGAGTGCCTGAGTAACAGGTATTTTAAATTTTAATTAGGTGGAAGAATTTATACATTATAGATTTAATAGGAAAACTTGATACTTTATTTTGTATAAGTAAAAAAAAAGCACTTTGGTTTCTTGTTCAAATAGACAGCATTACACATCTATTAATCATAATAAAGCCAAATCATAGGCAGAAGTTGTTTTCCATTTTGCAAAAATGTATGCCTTCATTACATCTATTTTATATATCTGATGATGGAGCTACACATTAAAGAAAAGGAGAGTTAAAGAACATTGTTTATTTGTGTATTTGTGCCTTTAGTATTGGAATCTTTTCATTTTACATGTGGGCTGCATGTTGTTATGAGTGATGAACTGGGTTGTTGCCAACCATCTCAGTTTAAGAAATTAATCAGGCTAGTGTCCATTCAGTTTTATGCCTAGCTTAGTCTCAAAGGCCTTCAAATTTATGAATCTAGCTCCCTTTTTGGTTACACATTATTTGATAAAGACTCTTTCCCATAAGGTACAGTTGTTTAATTGGCAGAGTACAACATTGGTCAGATCTGGAATTTAAGTTCTTTGACTTAACTGTCGAAAGAAGAATTTGATCAAGTCCTCAAACATCTATGAAGCTAGAGAAGTGGTTGCAAACTAGCTGTTAATTCTGTTTTTAAGAAAGTATGATTCTGTTTTTCTGTAGTTTTTCTTTCAATGGGAATATAGTGTCTTAAATTTTCTAATATTAATGCCTAATATTAACATTACTAAAAATTGTGCTGATAAATAACAATTTGTACATGTCAATGATTTATAGGAAACCCTAAAAAGAGAGAGTGGGCAAAAATATAGATAATACTGGTAAGTCAAATGAAATAAAATGTCCTGATATAAATCCAAGTATATGTGGGGATTTAGAAGGATATAGGCTTCATCTCATAATTAGTGTAGAATAATGCATTAATTACATACAGTGTGATAACTAGCCATTTGAGAACGAAGAAGATAGCTCATTACATTCTCTACACCAATACAAATTTCAGGTAGGTTAAATATTTACTTATATACAATGAAATAACAAAGTATTGGGAGAAAATGTTTTCCTTAATGCTAATGTAGTGGGGAAGGCTTATCAAGGCAAAATGTGTCACAACCATAAGACCTCTGTAATTCAAAGATCTTTTAAAAAGGCAACCCAATAGGAAAACATTAAAAAGGTAGAATCTGACAATTTATAGAAGGAATTTAAATGACTCATACATGAAAAACAAATTCATGAATAAACAAAAAAATCACATAAGTTAAGCTTTTATTTTTCATAGTGACACAAGTTAAAAGATTCAAACTGTTAATTTTGGGGCAAAGATGTACACAAATGGACATAGTAATTTAACATTGGTTGAGGTGGTTGAGGTGTATGTACAGTTTTTGGAGGAAGTTTTACAGTATCCTGTAAAACTATTTAAACTGTAATTTTTCATAATCATTCACCAGGGATTTTACTTTAAAGAAAGAATTCTAAAGACATTCTCTCATTACTGCCCCTCAACTTTGTACATTACAATAACTACACATTCAAGTACATTTTCTAACAAAAATTTTAAGTAAAATAGGTTAAACAAATTATGGTATAAGATGGCATACAATGCAACTTTTAAAGAATAAAGTAACTTGAAATGTTTGAATATGTATAAAATGAGCCAATGATATAGCCATGTACCACAACAACATTTAGGTCAATGGCAGACTGCATATACGATGGCTGTGTGATAAGATTATAATGGAGCTGCCCTAGCCAGTTTGACTCAGTGAACAGAGCATTGGCCTGTGGACCAAAAGGTCCTGGGTTTGATTCCAGTCATGGGCATGTACCTCAGCTGAAGGCTCCACCCCGGCCCGGGACCTGGTCGGTGCTTGTGCAGGAGGCAACCAATCAATGTGTTTCTCTCACATTGATGTTTCTCTCGGTCTTTCCCTCTCTCTTCCACTCCCTCTAAAAATCAATGGAAAAATTTCCTCGGGTGGATTAACAGACAAACTAACTAACAAAAAAGATTATAATGGAGCTGAAGAATCCTAACGTCTAGTGATGTCGTAGCCATCACAGTGCAATACATTACTCACATGTTGCTGGTGTAAACAAACCTTTGAATTACAGAGGTCTTATGTGCTGCCAGGCCCTAGCCAGTTTGACTCAGTGAACAGAGCATTGGCCTGTGGACCAAAGGGTCCTAGGTTCGATTCCAGTCATGGGCACGTACCTCAACTGAAGGCTCCACCCCGGCCCGGGACCTGGTAGGTGCTTGTGCAGGAGGCAACCAATCAATGTGTTTCTCTCACATTGATGTTTCTCTCAGTCTTTCCCTCTCTCTCCACTCCCTTAAAAATCAATGGAAAAATATCCTCGGGTGAGGATTTAAAAATAATAATAATAAATGAATGAATGAATGAATAAAAGCAGCAGCAGTGTGCTCTGCTTTCTGTACCTGGAACCTGGCCGAAGCAAGGGCCACCCCACCCCAGGGGCTGCCTGGAAGCCACCGGCAACCAGCAGACCCCAAAGCCCACCCACTGCTGCGTGAAAGTGCTCCCCAGCGTGGCAGAGGGAGAAGGGTGTATTTTCTGCTGCTGCATCTCCTGAGGTGCTTTTTATTAAAGCCATTTTTTGTCATGTTAAGCAGCTGCTGCAACACAAAGAAAAACTGTCAAGTAATATGGCTTTTGGAAATGGTGACATTTTCCTTGTAAAGGCTTTGTCCTCCATTTCCCTCCACCCTCTTTCAAACCGCCTATCGCTGGGGTGGCTGTGGGCATGGACCATCAGCCTCACAAGTGGCTCCATTTGCTGTTGATCAGAAAGAGAGGTTGGAACAGGCCATTCCTCGCTCTGAATGAGTTGCAATCCTTATGAAAAACTGGCTCTGCGCTCTCTGGCTGAGGCACCAAGTACCCGTATAAGAGACCTGAGGTTTGATACCTTTGGCACATGACTTTGTGGATGGGAAAGAATGGCACTCACACGCTTGGAGCTGCCTGCCACCTGGAACCTGGGTCAGGAAGCTTGGGTGTACCCAAGGCTCAGAAGAGCCTCCTATGACCCACACATAGCACTTAACCTCCCACTCTCCCCCAAGCAGTGCCAGCAAGCATGACACTTTTGTGTTTGGTGCTTGTTCCCTTTTAATCAACTTGTCCACCTGCGCCAAAGCCGACCTTGGCAACCCTTTCCTACTCATGGATGCAGCCTCTTCGTCCCCACTTCAGGCTCAGTCTTGGCCTAGATTTTAAGAAAAATGTCTTCATTCCAAGGCACGATGCCCAGCCTGGCCCTGAGCACGCCGGCTTTGTTGGAAAATAGAATTGCCCACTTCCCCACCCATGGCGAATTCAAAATCCCACACATATGAAACAACCTGCTTTTCCAGGTGTCTATCCAGCTACTCCCACTGTACATATGGCTGACCACGTTGGAACTGTGTGACCATTGGCTCCTCTATTTTCTATTAATTCCTGAGACCTCTGCTGTCTTTACTTTCTGCCTAAATCAGCTTGGACTTCGTGGTCCATTATTCCATTTGGTCCAGCACCTTCAACTCCCTTGCTCATTACTCTTTTTGTCACAACCTTTTCACCAAATTCCAATCCTGGGTGAATCCAGTTTTCTGCTCTGAGCTGTCGCTGAGGAGTTGGGCACAGCTCATGGTATAACAGGGCAGAATGATTTCTTTATAAGCTCATGTTCCCCAAAGTCAAGTGGCCCCTCCACCCTGTCCTACAATTTTTCTACTCTTTGTTGGTCAACTCATACCACCACTTGCCACAATGGCTTTTTCTCCTTCTCCATTCATCTCTCTCCTTTCACTTCCCACTTACATCTGACAGGGGGCGGTGCCCCAACTCCCCAATCGGCCCTGCTCTGAGCCCGACTAGGGGCTGCACCTAGGGATTGGGCCTGCCCTCTGCCACCCGGGAGCAGGCCTAAGCTAGCAGGGTGTTTTCTCCCGAGGGGTCCCAGACTGCGAGAGGGCACAGGCCGGGCTGAGGGACCCCCCCCCTTCCCCCCCGAGTGCACAAATTTTTGTGCACCGGACCTCTAGTAGTTTATAAAAGCATAGGACATATAATTATGAACTCTACTTAATACCTGATAATGATAATACAACTATTTTATTGGCTTATATATTACTATACTATACTTTTTATTATTGGTTAGAGTGTACTCACTCTTTCCCTCGAGTCAAAAAGTTTGCCCACCCCTGCACTAAGCTCATTTTTTCTAAGTTTTGTAAAGGCTGTAGTTCTTTGTTTCTTGATATCCCCTTCTGCTTGGTCACTCTTTTGCAGAATATCAGCTCCCCCCTTCATTTCTCCCCCTTCAGTGGTAGAATTCTCTATCTCCTGTGAAAATCTGTTTTCCTCTTTCTCCCATTGTTGGCATTTCTCTATCCTCTGTGAAAGTTTGTTTCCTTTTTCTCCCCATACCCTGCGGCTTTCCTTATCTTCTGTGAATGGCTGTCTTCCTCTCCCCTTATCCTGTGGCACCCCCCTTTTTTTTTTCTTTTCTGTGAAGGTATGCCTTCTGGCAGCTCCAAGCCCTCACCTATGCACCCCTCTCCCATGGACCATCTTTATTCATAAAACTCCTTAAACCTGCCTATTTTATACCTAAAACTCCTTTCAATAATATGCTGTGATATGCAGGCAGTAGCTTCATACATTCAGTGTTTACCACATCTTCTGATTGGATCAATTTCTCTTGTGCTTGATTGAATCTCATGTTATTTTGTTTCTTATGGCTTCTATGTATATATACACAGCTAATGTTGCCAGTAAGAGGCCATGTAAAGTGATTGGCATGGAAATGAAATTAAAAGTAATTAAGGACTATGAAAGTAGAAAATCAGTAATGGTTATTGCTCGCCAGTCAGGCATATCCCATTCCACCATAGATACGGTCTTGTAGAACAAGAACAAAGCGATGGAAGCTGTTAAAAGATCTTCTTATTGAAGGCAATGAGACTAACAGAAATTCAAAAAGGGTCTATCTCAGACATGGAGAAACTTCTAATGATTGGGATTGAAGACCAGACAAAGAGTATTCTCAGCATCACAACAAACATGGCCAAAACAAAAAGTGTTTGCGATGTTGAAAGATAAGGCTGGACCTGAGTACAGTGTTGAATTTACTGTTAGCTCTGCATGGTTTAAATGATTGAAAAATTGTTATTCACTGCATAATGTGAAAGTGAGTGGAAAGCCTGCAAGTGCTGATATGAAGGCAGCTGAAGAATTTTTGGAACTCTAGATAAGTTGATTGTGGAGGAAAATTACTTGCCAAAACAAACATTCAATATGGATGAAACCTCCCTATTCTGGAAATGGATTCCTGAAAGGGCTGTCATCCATAATGAGGCCAAGTCAATGCCAGGTTTCAAGGCTTTTAAGGACACATAGCAGTCTTGCTTGGGGCAGTGTTGCAGTTTACAAGTTGAAATCCTTTGTGTTCTAGCACAATGAGGGCTTTCAAGCATATCAATGAGCACATACTGCCACTGTATTAAAGGAGCAAGCAAGCTATGGATGTCCCAGCTCTTCTTCCAAGATGCCCTTCTGAATTGCTATGCCAAGGAATTAGAGAAGTACTATTTGAAGAATAATGTACCTTTCAAGATTTTTCTTATTGTTAATAATGCTGCTGGATATCATCTTTTATTGGAAGTCTTCATCCAAATATCCAAGTGTTTTTCCCTCCTAATGCCACTTCTTTGATCCAACCAATGGTTCAAGATTTATAGCAACTTTTAAGGCCTGCTGCCTGAGGAGAACCTCTTCCCAGGTTTTGCTGCAACTAAAGAAGGTACTGAGAGGACACTGATACAATTCTGGAATGATTACTGCATTTATGACTGCATCAAATATCTTGCTTGGGCTTAGGGTGACATCATTGTGGAGTGTATAAATGGCATCTGCAAGAATATACTCCGTAACTTCAAAGGATTTGCCAAGGATAAGGAGGTTGCAAAATCAAGGCTGTGTTGAGATAGCAGACCATTTTAACATAGGTGTGGATGAAGATGACTTGAGGATCTTCTAGAGGTGATTCCTGTAGAATTGACTAATGAGGAGTTGTTGGAATTGGAACAGGAAATCATAGCTGAAGAGGAGGCAAAAGAAAAGGAAACTGCAGGAGTAGAAAAAGAAGGGTAACCACAAGAAAATTCACAGTGAAAGGTTTAACAGAAGCTTTTGCAGACCTCAACAAACTCCTTAAAATTTTTGAAAACATGAGTCCCAACACAGAATGTTTTTTATTAATTGAGTGGAATGTATTTGCTCTACCAGTATTATCTGCTTACAAACAAATTTATGATAAAAAGAAACAAATCAAGGAAGCCTCCATAGACATATTTCTGATAAGAGTGACATCTCCTCATGAGGAACCTCAGAAGAAGGCATTGCTGTCTTAAGAGATGGCAGCTCCATGGGTGTTATTGCCCCTGAAGACCTTCCAGTGGGACAAGATGTGGAGATGGAAGGCAGTATGTTAATGATCCTGACCCAGTATAGGTGTAGGCTAATGTGTGTGATTGTGTCTTACTTTTTTTTTTAAAAAAAAAGCTTAAAAAGTAAATAAAGTCAACAATTAAAAATAGAGAAAAGCTTATAGAATAAAGATAAAAAGATATTTTTATATGGCTGTTTTATAAGCTAGATGTTATTAAAATAGTTTAAAAATTATCTTTATAAAGTAAAACTGTTACAGTAAGCTTAAGTTATTATTGAAGAAAGAAAAGGCTTAGTTTATTAAGTGTACAATAGTGTACAGTAATATCCTAGACCTTCACATTCACTCACCACTCATTCATTGACTTATCTAGAGCAACTTCCAGTTCTGCAAGCTCCATTCAAGTTAAGTGCCCTATACAAGCGTACCATTTTGGTTGTTGTTAGTGCTCACCTGAGGATTTTTTAAAATTGTCTTTGTTGCTGAAAGTATTACAGATATTCCCTTTTTCCCCCCATTGACCCCTTCTAGCCAGCTCTCTCCTTCTCCCCCTGCCCACCTCTCCATGCCAGGCCTTCATCACTCTATTGTTTGTGTCCACAGGTTATGCATGTATGCATATAAATTCTTTGGTTAATCTCTTCCCACCCACCCATCCACCCTCACCTTCCCTCTGAGATTCATCAGTCTGTTGCATGTTTCTATGTCTCTAGCTCTATTTTTTAATATTTTATACCATATTTTTACTGTATCTTTTCTGTGTTTAGATATATTTGGGTACACAAATAATTATTATGTTACAGTTACCTATTCAGTACAGCACTATGCTGTACAGTTTGTAGCCTAGGAACAATAGGCTATACTCTATAGCCTAGGTGTATAGTAGATTATACCATCTAGGTGTATGTAAGTGCACTCGGTGATGTTCATGCAACAACAGAGTTGCCTAACAGTGCATTTCTCAGAACCTACCTCCATCATTAAGTGACACATGACTGTAAATATTAAAAAGTTTCAGAAGCATATTTAGAGTGGGTGTCCACTTTTGAAAAAATTACAAATATGTAAAGAGATAGGTAAACAGATCTACCTGTGTAAATGTACCAAAATATTAAAAGCTGTTACCTCCAGAAAGTAGGATTGCAATAGGAATACTTCTGTTTTTATTTAATCCTTATGTATTGTTTAAATTTTATAGCACACTTGTTAGTTTTATATGAAAATACTTACAAAGGGGACGAATAGAAAAGTAAAAGATTAATGGCTTGCTGCCATCTGCGAGTGCCACAAGGCTCTGTCTTCTGCCTTCATACTGTTGAAAAATGTTATCAATTATTTGGGTGAAGTCATATATGACAAGCTTATATTTTCAGTTGGAAAAATTGTGAGGGATAGTTAATAGCATAGCTGATTGAGTCAAGTTTCAACTTCTCTAGAACTGGAATACTGGATATAACTAACAATAAAAATTAACAAGGACAAATATAATTTACTATATTAAGGCATAAAAATTGGTTGATTTGGTTTAGATATGAGGATATTAGGCTTGTACTTCAAGTTTCTATAAGGTCACTATGAACTAAAGATGTGATACTCCTGCAATTTTAGATTATCAAAGTCTCAGGAGTTTTTGAGCTGCTCTGTGCTGGTCCATCTGGATTAATTTTTCTATCAGGAGTGCTGCATTTTTTCAGAGAAACATTACAAGTGGTGAGCTTAAGAGGACAGGTATTAGAATGGTAAAGGATCTGTGAACCCTGTCACAAATTGTAACTCAACTTAGATAAATTTATTGAGACAGGATAGTTGTCTCAATATTTGTCTTACAACAACATTTTTCTTTGTTGATTCTGAGAGCAGAAATGGTACCAATTAGAGAACCAACAACATGAGCTCAACTAGTGTAATAAAAAACTCCCAGTTCCTGGACAACTGAGCAAAAACTAGATAATGTATATAGATATTGTTCAATGTATTCATTACTTGGGCAGGGGTGTTGAATTAGGTATTCTCCAATTAAAAAGAAACAAAAACACCTCTAATCTAGAATTCTAAGATAATGATTATAGATTATTTTCTCATATATGTAGAATAGGTAGTTAAACATGTAAGGACTTTAAACCCATACAAAGTACAGAAATCTAAGAATGTAAATCAGAAGTTTATCATAAATTTCAAATAATAAAGTTTAAAGTTGTTCTATACATATTTGATAGGGTGAATTATAGTATTTGAAGAATAAACTCTGGCAACAGATGGGAACTCTTCTCTAGATTTCTATATATAAGATAGTTCCTGGGACATAGTTGGTGCTCAGTACATTTTTTTGAAGGAATGAAAAAGGAGGGACTCAGTATAGGAATCAGAAATGTGTGACAGAAAAATGGGATATATTTGGCAACAAGGGAGAGATGATATAGTGGAAAGGCCAAGATTAGATATCTATGCACATCTACATTATTAGGTTAATAATTTATACTGGAAATGGGAAATTTGTGAGCACCATTATTTATTTAAACTGACCACCAATTTACACCATACACAAGAATAAACTCAAAATGGGTAAAAGACTTAAATGTAAGTTGTAAAACCATACTAGAATAAAATATAGGCATTAAAATCTCCCACATCTCACATAGCAGAATTTTTAATGATCTATTTCCTAGGGCAAGAGAAAAAAAAAGGGGGGAAAATAAAGGTAAAATAAATAATTTTACATAACAAGTTATCTTAAAGACCATAGACATGGCTGACTTTGAAATGCAGTTGATTGAATTTCAGAGTAGCTCAATTTGGAAGCAGAAATTTATTG
>NW_005365553.1:1351070-1352130 GCF_000412655.1 Myotis brandtii | reverse complement strand
CCACTGATAATATCAAACGGAGTCATAAAGTTTTCTGTCAGACTATCAGTGTACATGTATACGTTAAAAAATAAATGTAAATGTATTTTTCATCATCATATACTGTGTTTTTGTCGCTCGAATGAATTTTATTATTTCTTCAAGGTTCTTCACATACGTACACCTTAAGAGATATCAAGTAGGCATAACATGTTCTCAAAAAATTAGGGTTGGCACGCAGAAGAATTTTGAGTCAGAGATTTTGCTGGTTTTGGCACGCACTCATAAAAAAGTTGCCCACCCCTGGCCTAGAGCATCCACTGCACTTCCTATGCTTGGTTAACTCATATGTATTGCTGAGGAGTCAGGTCAACTGCCACATCTTTTGAGAAATCTTTATCTTCATCCCTCCTGACATCCATGCAGGGTGTGCTTTCTGGGCCTCCCGAGTATTTTGTGCATACTCTTATCACAGCATTCAGTTTCTGTGCATTTGTTTAATTTTAAGTCTTCTTCTGTAGAAGGCAGGGATCATACTTTTTGATTTCTGTGTCTTCAGTCAGTCCTTAGGCATGGCACATAGAAGAATATGCCACAATTATTTAAATGAACGAATCAAAGGATGTTCTTATTGTCCTCTAGTAGGAAATTATAATCGGTTTATTATTTAGTATCTGATTCTAGAACAGTGGTTCTCAACCTTCCTAATGCCGCAACCCTTTAATACAGTTCCTCATGTTGTGGTGACCCCCAACCATAAAATTATTTTCGTTGCTACTTCATAAATGTAATTTTGCTACTGTTATGAATCGTAATGTAAATATCTGATATGCAGGATCTATTTTCATTGTTACAAATTGCACATAATTAAAGCATAGTGATCAATCATAAAAACAATATCTATAATAATAAAAGGGTAATATGCTAATTAGACTGGGAGAACTTCCAGGAGACCTTCCGGACGCTCTTCTGGACAAAGCCATGGTGGAGGAGCCGAGGTAGAGGCAGTTAGAGGCCAAGAGGGGAGGGCAGTTGTGGGTGATCAGGCTGGTGGGGGGTGGGGCTGTTGGGGGTAAGCAGG
>NW_005365553.1:1350455-1350807 GCF_000412655.1 Myotis brandtii | reverse complement strand
CAGATTGGAGAGGGTGCAGGCCGGGCTGAGGAACACCCCCTCCCCCATGCACGAATTTTGTGCACCAGGCCACTAGTGTAATTATATATGTGTTTTCCGATGGTCTTAGGCGACTCCTGTGAAAGGGTGGTTTGACCCCCCAAGGGGTCGCGACCCACAGGTTGAGAACCGCTGTTCTAGAGGATCATCAGAGTAAGAATTGATTTGTCAGTGCTCTTGTTTATTAAGATGTGGACAAAAGGGGCCACATGCTGACCTGACAAGCTCAGGGGAGGCCTGCATGGCAGTCTTGCAAACTCAGAGACCTAAAGTAACCACAAAGGATTATCTGAAATTAAACTTTAACTAAAAG
>NW_005365553.1:1338508-1349830 GCF_000412655.1 Myotis brandtii | reverse complement strand
TTAACTAAAAGCAGTTATGGTGGGCAGTTATGTCCTAGGCCAGTATCTTCACTGACAAGATCAACTTTGATCCTTACTGAGCCCATTTGCCTTTTTGCATCTATGATAACATACCCTTGAAATGTCTGGGTAACTTGTAACTTCCCTTTTTCTGGAGCCCCTGGGGCACAACCAAATGTGCTGGGTGCCAGAACAGATACCACAAATTCCTTCATTATCATGTTAATTGATCCTTCACCCTCCTAAGTATATGTCGATCATTTTACTTTTTATCCAATACCAGGGGTTTCCTCTGCTTTGCTTTATCCCTCCTCCTTAATCTATCACCAATGAATTTCATGTAACCCACCTACGTCCCTCCTTGGATTGCAAATGTATAAATACAAATGTAACCCCGCCATTCTCCAGAGCATTATCTCAATTTGTTGAGGTTCTGCTTCCCGGCATATGTCGACAGTTTGGCTCAAATAAACTCACAAAAATCCTTTTCAGGTTTCAATGGTTTTTTACGTTAACAAAGACAAACTTTTGTCCTCAACTCCAATCTATGTTGTATATATACTGTTTCTTAGTTAAACTACACCCACATTTACCAGGCTCTACTTAATAACCTACAACAGTTCTCAGTTGCTTGATGGCTTTTCAGCTTCCATAGTTACTATTTGCACTTCATCTAATCAAACCTTTCTCACTTTATGCCCCAGCATGAGCCTCTGACCCAGAAACATAATTTATTTGGATGTGTGGTATATCAATTGGATCAGGTTCAGCAACATTTGACTAAAATTCTAATTAATAGTATCCTATAATGTTTAACTTGAAAGAAGCATATTTCTTATGTTAAAGAACTTCATTTATAAATTGCTTAAGACATATAACTAGTGGTTCCACAAAATCATCAGGGATGCAGACTCTTCAATTCATGACTTTCTCATCACTAGGTGTGGTAAAAGGCAGTTACTAGAGCTCTAGCTGTCACAGACATCTTTTAGATTATAGGATGCAATCAGGATTCAAGAAGGGCATGCCCCCTCTCTCAAAGAAATCCTCCTGGAAGATCCATAGAACACTTTTTAATCTCATTGGCTAAAAGCTTACCATGAAATGTAAAAAAGTTTTGTCCAACTTGATAAAATCCCCAATTATGTGGCTTGGAGAAGTTAGCTTAGCTATTTAAGTCCATTTCCATTTCTAAACTATGAATACCAATGCCTATCTCACAGAAATTCAAGTATGCATTTGAAGCTCTAGTACAGTGACAGGCTCATAGCAGGATCTCAATAAATAGTTGTTGCTATTAGAGATGAGATTATTGAAATTCAAGATTGTTGTAGCTCCTCCAAAATCATACAGATAACAATGGTTAAACTAGTATTCAAATCTAGATCTGTCTGACTCAGATATAGTGAAATATTGCAGGGACTAGAACTGAGAGCTTCTATTTTCCAGTTCAACCTCCTATATCCTGAATTGTGATGGACTTTTGGTCTGATTTTTTTGGATCATTGAAAATAGCATTAAAACAAAAATCTAGTTTCTTTTGTTTAATTTATTCAAATAATTGCCTTGCTTTCCACTTCTTTTTGTGGAGACTTGACCGAAATCAACAGCATTAATTGAGTGTGCAATTCTGGAACCATCTAAGAAAGCCAAAATCAGTTAAAATTAGTTTGAGTTTAGTAACTAGGTTGAACTTTGCCTTTGTCAAGCAGTTTCCAGCTGACTCACTGCAGCTGCAACAATTGACATCATTTTGTGCCTTTCATGCAAAGACTAATTTGGCAGGCAACACTCCCAGTGGAGTGGGTTTCAGAGCCTCAATGAATCTCAGAGTTGGAATGGACTATAAAGGTCAGGAAATCCAAACCTTAATGTAATGATTGAATTGGATTACATCAACCTTACCAAGTGGTTTTCTAACCTGCACTTGGATAAGCCTAGTGACAAAAAAAATAGCAAACATTTACACATGGGCTGAATTGTGTATCCCAATCTGTATTTGAGTAGCTCTGACTTCCTTATATTGAACTGAAATCTGTACTCTTAGCCTTCCAGCCAACATTACTAGTTATAGTCCCAGTACAAATATAGTACTTTTTGGATTCTTACAACCTTTCAAATGTTTGAAGACCATGACCTTGCCTTTTCCTTAGAATTTTCTCACTGCTAAATAGCTCTGATTCCTTTAACTTTTTATTTTTCATTCGACATGGCTTTAATTTCCTCCACAACTCTGAGTTCACAGGTATATAGTTTTGGTTTGGCTAGATTATTCTTAGAGTTTCTCTCTTATCCTAGGGGTGAATGAAATCCTGCAGTTGTAGACTGAGGGAATTATCCTGGTAAAGTAAGAGGGAGTTGCTTGAAAAATTATGGAGTGGTTATAGGTTAGGAAATGATCAAATTGTTGAAGTTTTGCTGGACCTCCTACAACTAAACCAATGTGACATATTAATTTCATACTATGAAAGGCTAAAAGGCATGAACAAGTCATAGTGTTCTTTAAACCTTACAAGGTAAAGTAAGTTGGGTTATTTATTGTGATAGGTTAAAGTCCATCTTCTTTATTTTATTTGTATGGGTCCCTTATTTTAGTGCTGAGGATGGATGGATAGATAACTGCTTAGGAGGAAATAATGGTTGTCCTTACAATACATATAGATTTAAAGCAAAACAAAGAAAAAATTATTTTTGAATCTGACAAAGTTTCAATATTTTTTATGGATTTAAAACCGCAGTTTGAAGTCATTCACTGAAATACATATTCCTTTAGTAACTTCAGAAATCTTGCTCTGCTCTTGAAGAAAGAACATAACTGAATTCAGGATTTGGTAATGTTCCATGTCTGTCACTAAACAGCTGTGTGTTATTTGAAAAAAATATCGCTCACTATCTCTGCTTGTGAAATGGGGGGAAATGAATCCTTCATTGTGTAACAGATATGAAGTGAGGATAAAATGATATATTTTCTTTATTTCAATTAGTATTTATGAAATGATTTTCATATTTTATTCATGCTCTGAGAACTGAAGATTCAGTGGGGAAAATGTTAGACAAGGCCCAAGTATTCATATAGCTTATATTTTTATAATAAAACTTTAGATCAAACATTTTTATGGGTCTTGCAACACAAGGTACTTTAATTTTTTGAATCTTTTATTTTTTACTGTTGCATTGATGTGGTCATTTTTTTTTTGGTACACATTTTAAAAGATCCTAGTTTTAAACTGAACTTTATTCCAAAATCTTAAAAGTCACATAAAGATTTTTTTCTATATAGGAGATAAACAACCTATATTAAAGTTTAATTTTTACCCTAAAATATTATTTTGACTTGTTTTGCAATTAATCTCAATGCTTAACACTAAATATTGAAAATATTGCACCTTCCATATAACCCTTCCAAAAGAGACACTAACATTCTTAAAATTTATCATAATTTAAAGAGCTATTAGGCAACATTGATTATGAAGTCTTATGGATTTGGAGGCCTAATATTGCCAAAGTTGTCTATTTTTTTTTTTACCATATAATATTAGAATAATTCTAATTGAAGAAAGGCTATAAGTAAGTGATTTTTTTCTGTTTTTTTTCCCCCCTCATAGATTTTCTGGCAAATATAACACACAACCTGTAACTTATAGACTTTGTATGTTTCTTTTGTGAACATAATTTTGTGTTTGGAAATGAAATTTACTTTCATTTTTATCGAGTCATATTTTTATGCTTAAAACTTTCAGAGTTTTGAAAGCTTTTTATAAATAATATATAACTTCCTTGAGCTTACCTAAGTTCTGAAAATAATTTGCTGGTTAGAGATTTCCTAGAATGGAGATTTGAGTGGGGTTAAAGTATGGCTTAATTCTTTCATATTTTTTTAACACGAGTAAAAGAGCATTACTGTTACTTTCATATTGCATCTGGAAATATTTTAATATATTCACTATTGTGTTTCCCTCGAGAATTTTTGTTGCCCACATTACACACTCCTTTGTCCCACATGGGTTTATGAGACATCCACTGTTTCAAAGAGAGTCCTTACAGATTTTGAGCATCTAATGCCTCTTTAGAGATGTGAGAAAATGATAGTTTTGACCTACAAAAGCTTAAGCCTTGAAGAACTCTGGGCATAAAACTCATTGCATAAACAATAAACATGAAAAAACACAATATCAATTCCGAGAAAATCCCCTCTCTTTCTCCCAGATGAAATAAAATTACTGTTGCGTTTTGGAGAACAGAGTGGAAGTAGAAGAAGGGAGGAACACTTGTGTGTGTGTGTGTGTGTGTGTGTGTGTGTGTGTGTGTGTGTGTGTGTGTGTGTTTGAAAGGGGGGTCTTTGCCTTTATCCTCTTTCTCACACTAGCCAAAGTACCAAAATGGATCTGGTCTCAGCATCTGGTTGCAAGAATCATGTGGCACTAGAGAATAGAGATGGATACTTGGTGTGTCTAGGGAAGTCGGCCTGAGGTACCTTAGAAGTTCACGTGTTATTTATGTGTCCAAGAAGGATAGACACATAGCTAAGAGAAAGTACAATCCAAGAGACTTTGTGTTTAGGAATTTAGGATACACGTAAGTGCTTCCGATAAAAAAGTGAATAAGAGCAATGTGGGATCAGTAACAGGGACCTGTCAGCAACTTGTGTTAATTGAAGATTTAGTACAGGATGGGATAATAGCTATCAATAGTTAATTTTTTGTGGTTACTTGACAGACGCTAAGTATTCTAAGCACTATCTCACAGATACTTCACAACAAAACCATTATGTAGATGATGCTTCATTATTTCCATTGTACATGAAGAAACTAAAGTACAGAGAGATTAGCAACCTGTCTGCACTCTTGAACACTATATCTACTGCTTACTTCTGAGGGAATATACAGCTTGCTGAGATGATAACAACCTAAGATTAGGTGCAATACCCACAACCCCCAGACTCTAAACTCCACAAAGTTTTAACTCAAGCCAGTATATAGTACTGAGGCTTTGAAATGATAGAAAACCATGAAATAACTGGACAACTTCACATAAATTGGGTAACTCTGGGCAACCCTAGGGGGAAAATGTCTATATAAAAATATTACATTATAGAAAATTAAAAGGACATTTCTTGCACACCTGAGTTTGTAACCAGAGTTTTATATTTGTCATATATTGAAGCAAAAACAGGACAGAAATACTAGCAAAAGGAATCCAAACTAGTGACCCAGTAAAAGGTCACTAACTCTAGGATCCCTTGAAAGAGAACATCTTTCAAGATACTCTAGGGAATAAACCCAAGAATATAGTGAACATTTTATAGCAGTTTGCTATATAAAAATGCAGTCACCAAACCACCTTGAACTACCTTGTTATTTACAGTGCTTTCTTTCACCCTGACCAATTTCTTCAATGATACCTTCATATATCCTTGAATTTTTCAAATTGAATTTATTGGGTTGACATTGGTTTACAAAACTATACAGGTCTCAAGTGTACAACTCAATAAGACATCATCTGCGCCCTGCATTGTGCACCCATCATCCTCCAAAAGTCTCTTCCCATCACCATTTCCCCTCCTTTCCCACCAACACATATCCCCCACCCCTCTTTCCATCTGGCTATCACAACACTGTTGTCTGTGTCTATGTGTTATGTATATATGTTTCTTGTATAATCCCTTCATCTTCTTTTATCTAGTTGCTCCCCCTCCCCACAGCTGTCACATGTATCTATGCCTCTGTTTCTATTTTCTTTGTCAGTTTATGTTGTTCATTAGATTCCACATATAGGTGAGAATACATGGTATTTTTCTTTCTCTGCCTGGCTTATTTAATTTAGCATAATAATCTCTAAGTCCATGCTGTTGCAAAAGGTAAGAGTTCCTTCATTTTTAGAGCCCTGTAGTATTCCATTGGGTAAATAAATGTACCCGTGTTTTTTTATCCACTCACCTATTGATGGGTACTCGGGCTGTTTCCAGACCCTGGCTATTGTAATAGCACTGCAATGAACATAGGAGTGCATATATTCTTTCTGATTGGTGCTTTGGTATTCTTAGGATGTATTCCCAGAAGTGGGATCACTGGGTCAAAAGGCAATTCCATTTTTAATTTTTTGAGGAAATTCCATACTCCTTTCCATAGTGTGCAGTCTCATTTCCCAACAACAGTGTGCAGAAAAAGAGTTCCCGTTTCTCCACATCCTCTCCAGCACTTATTGTTAATTTTTGGATGATAGCCATTCAGGCAGGTGGGAGGTGATGTCTTTATATACTTTGGAAATTAACCCCTTATTCGATGTCTCATTGACAAATATGTTCTCCCATACAGTTTTGTTCCTTTTTTATTTTGTTGATGGTTTCTTTTTCTGTGCAAAAGCTTTCCATTTTGATGTAGTCCCCTTTGTTTATTTTTTCTTTGTTTCTCTTGTGCTAGAAGATATATTGGCAAAAACACTGCTACAAGAGATGTCTGAGATTATACTGCTTATGTTCTGTTCTAGGATGTTTATGGTTTCGTGACTTAGATTTAAGTCTTATCCATTTTAAGTATATGCTTTTGTATGGTGTAAATTAGTGGTCTAGTTTTATTTTTTGCATGTGCCTGTCCAATTTTCCCAACACCATTTATTGTATCAGGGGCTTTTATTGGCTTCAAAGTCAAATCTTCATTCCTTAAAGGTTATTGCTGACATCTAGAGTCTCAGCATATCTTTCTCAAACATGACATTACAGTCAAAGTCTTGATTAATAAAACTACAATTGAAAACTGACTTTGTGTATTCTTTGCTAAGTAAATCAGATTCCTATTGGATTAATGAAAACAAATATTTTGCCTTGAAAATAATAATACTTATTAATAGATTTTAAATTCTGGAGGGATCAAGTAGGGAGAAAAATATAAATGTTTTGATATTGCTAACAATTTACCAAATTGCTCTAAGAAAACAAACAAGTTTTTAAAAATCAATATTTTGAATAGTCATAGGAATAATAATTATTTTCAGTCTATTCAACCCCATAATTAATTCCTGCTTATCCTGATTATTTTCCAGTATTTCTATTAATCCAGTTATCTCTTAGAGTTTTATAAATTTTATGTATTTTAAAGGTATGCTCTGAAAATTTATTCTCAGAAATTCATATTTTAGAATAACTCAGAAGATGTAACATTTTTGCAAATGCATCAGAGTGAAACAATGACTGTCTCTAAATGACAAAAAAAACTTCAAATAATATGATTATAGATCTGATTTTAATACAATTGACAAAAGAATTTGCTTATTTTGGAACAATACTTTAAGATAACACTCAGAATTACAAATGAAAATATATCAGATGGAGAAATCAATTAATTTGTTTTCCACTGTCAATTGTACCTGGGATTCCTGTGGGGAAATTACCTTGGTTTTGAAAAATCAAAGGGAGCTTCCTGGCCTTTTCATTTGTCATTAAAATTACCACTCTGCTTTACTATCTATCTATATGCTTTTCTTTTCTTTCTTATTTCTTTTTTCCTATTTCCATTTCCCTTCTTGAGTATTCCTCCTCTAGTATACAAATTCCTGTAATATGTATGTCTCTTTCTTTCATTCTTTTTCACCTTTTTTCACTTCCTCAATTCTTTCTCGTTTTGCTTCTTTGCTCTTCACAATCCTTCAACTTGCATAAACCCTCTGAGATGTACACAGACCCTCTGCAACTCTCCTAGTCCTTCTTTGTTTGGTCTTTTTAACTCAATTAGAAATAACCATCTTTAGAACAATGTACTTTCAATTCCATGTCACCAAAATCATATACTTTTTTCCAGCTGAATTAGAATTCTAACAACTAGAAGTTAGTAATTAGTATTCTTTAGATTGGCAATTTATGAATACATTTCATAACTTTCAGAAACATTTTTTCCCTCCATTGGCATATACACTTAAAATTTTAGAGCCATATCAGAGATAACATATTTTTTTTGTAGACCCAGGCAAAAACAAACATTTTATGTTAATAACTTTAAAAGACATCAGTTAAACAAATTAACCATTTGGATTCTTGGTGATTACTGTATTTCTTTAGTGTGCTCAAAAGTGAACTGTTCTATTATCTAGTGTCCTTGGCAAGGTGTAAGGAGGCTTCACAAGAGGCAGGGGGGTGGGGCAGATATCAGGCGCAGCAGCCTGAATTGAAAAGTGCCATATTTTCACTCTACATGGATGTAGCTAGTGGCCCCCTGCTGCTTCCAAAGCCTGCACATGGTTCTGGGATGGCATTAATTTCCCCATTGTTCCTGGGACTGCAGCAGCTCCTGGGCCTCCAGAAGGAGGATTTAGAGTGTTTACCAGACTTATTTCCTCACATTTTTCTTTTTGAGTTTTACAGTCTGGGAGAGGAATGAGATATTTCCCCCCTCTTTGAACCATCAACTTAGAACTTTCTGATTAAAATTCTTATGATGTAACAAAATGAAAGCTTGAAAATAAGAGATTTTATCCTACTTACTATACCTTGGGCAAAACAATTCTGTTATAATACATGTTCATCTTTTTATTGATCATTGACTTATAACCACAGGTGGACCACTTGGCCAGAATGTGACCTAGGGGATACCCCTGGGTACTGACACTGAGGCCTCTCGTGCTTAAGACTCAAGGGTTACACACAAAATAACAATTAGATAAATAGAAATGAGTAAGCAACTATATTGCAGTATGATTCTTATGCAAATTTCTCTAAGCAATAATATCCCAAATTAAAAACACAATTATTAAGACACCCCAAAATATATATGCAACAAGCAAAGCAAATATTACCCCAAAATTCATTTGGGGTAACAAAACCAAAAGAGTGCTCCAACCAGATTCTATGCTGAGGAACTGGGATTTTTTTTTATGATTTTTCTTTGTCACTGAGTTGTGCCTATTGATTCCTATGGAATCCTAAGCAATTCAGAGAACCCAAATGGCAGGATAGAGGGTCCTTGGTTGTGCACACCAGGGACTTTACCCAGTTTGGGCTTTTCAGCCCACCAACAACCCATTTACTTCCCTCAGCTGGACATAGTAGGTGACCAGCACTGTGAGAAAGTGAGGAACAGTCCCCAAGTAAAATCACTTGGCAGTTGCTAGACACTCCCAAGTTCTCCCACAGGATTAATCATCCATAGGCAGCCTGGGAAATCCCTTCCAAAGTCCAGGGACTTACCAGGGGGCTCCCACTTGCTCCTGCCTGGTTCCCCAAAACTGTAACTGAAAACCAGGTTCAGCTGCCTGTTGCCACGAAAGCCAAACTTCTGAGACAGGTGCTGGTGAAAAAATAAAGTGATTTATTCAGGTGCTGGCAACCTGAGAAGATGCCAGGCTCATGCCTCAAGACCACCTTAACATCTTAGTGCAGGCAGAGGTTTTTATAAGGAGGGATAGGAGAGCAGGACAAAGAGATCAAGGGGAGGTGGTTGAAAAATTCTATGCATGCAGAACAGCACAATCCCTTCTGATAAGGACCTCGAAACTGGCCAAGTGATGGTCTGATGTGAGTCATCCTAGTTTTCGTCATTCTGGTTTTGCATCATGCTGGTTTTATTGTTGGAGGTCAGCAATTCTTCTAGAGCTGGGATAACTACAGGTCAGAATCTGTATCTTCGGAGGTTAGTTCCTAGGATTCTAATACAAACATGCTGTTTATCTACAAGCTACATATCCATCAGAGTCAGCATTTACAGAAACAACGTCAAAAGAATGGTGTGGTGGGTTAAAATCCCCCCTGTTACACATCTGGTATTTTGGTTGCTTTCTTTTCATTTAAGTATTTTTTGGGGGATTTCTCTTGTTCTTTCATATGGGGCATATTTCTTCATCTCCCCATTTTGTCTCTGTGTATCGGGTAGATTTGCTATGAATTCCAAACTTGTAATGATGGCTTCATGATGAAGGTATCTTGTTAGGTTCAGTGGCACAATCTTCCAGATCACCTGAGCTACGTGCTCCAGGAATGTCTCTTGTGGGTTATGCACACCCTCCTATTATAGTTGAGTCTTGAATGCTATTGGCTCTTTCATGGGTGGAAGTAGCCCTTCAGGATGACTGATTATAAGGGTAAACTTTGATAGCCATGTATGATACACTGTGCCAGGGCTGCCGCTGGGGAAGGGGGTGGGCAGGGAGGTGGAGAGAGTTGTTCCCAGCAGGGTCTGATGCCTGCCAGAATCCCTTTTTGAATGTGGCCTGTTGGATCAAGCTCCAGTGTAGGCTAAGCCCATCTTTGGTTGTGTTAGTTCTGGGTCCACAATGTGGCCTGTTGGATCAAGCTCCAGTGTAGGCTAAGGCCATCTTTGGGCAGGGTTTAGGTACAGATTGATGTCAGTTGTTGTGTATAACTGACCTTCAAGTACTTGTCTGGAGCTACAATACCTTTCACTCTTTGTGCCTGTGTTTATTGCACCTGGGTGTGCCTGGGAGGGGGCCAATCTTTGTAGAAGGGTTGGCTTACTCCAACTAAGACCAAGGGGGCAGATCTGTAAAAGGTGTAAGGCTCCCTGAGGTCTATCTCTACCTTTCAGTTACTCTACTTCCCCCTGGTCTTCCTGCAGAGACTTCTGAAGAAAGACTGTAGAGTGAGCCCGGCTGGCCGTGAACCACAGCCTCTTCTCCAGTTGTGAGTTCAGTAAGACAGGTTAACCAGGGTTGAGAGGACAGGGTTAGTAGGTCCCCTACTTTGGGATCACACAGTCAGGCACTCAATGAGGGGAAAGTGGCTCCTACTCCACAGCCAAACCACTCAGTCTCTTCCAAAGTCTCCAAGTCTAGTTTCCCCTGGAGGGGCTCACTGCGGGTTCAGGTTGAATGCGGCCAGCCATTCCCTTTACAGGGGCAAGCTCAGCCACCCCAGGCTCAGTGGCATAGATTGAAAGAGTCTCTCATTGGGTGATACCAGCCCAGCCTTTGGAGGGGGGTCTCTAAGCACTTCATCCAGGTCCCAGACAATAGCCTCTGAGGGACTCACACTTTCAATGTCTCTACTCTGAGCCGGTCTTCCTTCCCCTCCCTGGGAATAGAGGCCGGAGGGGCTGGGTATCTGGAACTTGGCAGGGCTGATCCAAACAGTCTCTTGTTGGGAGTGGTATCCACAAGCATTTTCCCCTTCCTGTGGTAGCAGGGGCTGAACTCATTGGAGAGAGAGGAGTGATCCCCCTGCCCCTACGTGCAATGTAGCCACACACTCCAGCACCTGGCCGTCTGGTTCACAGACAAAAGCTTATCTGGTGTTAATTTTGTATCCTGCTACATTGCCAAATTTATTTATTAGGTCTAATAATTTTTTGATGGAGTCTCTAGGGCAGGGGTGGGCAAACT
>NW_005365553.1:1328763-1335633 GCF_000412655.1 Myotis brandtii | reverse complement strand
AGATCAACCAAAGGACTTGTATGCATGCATATAAGCATAAGCGATGGATATGGACAACAGGGGATGAGGGTGAGGGCAGGATTGGGGGGATGAGGGGACATTGGGGGGATAGGGACACATTTGTAATATCTTAATCAATAAAGGGGGGGAAAAAGCTTATCTGGGAGACATTGTCCAAGCTCTGCAGCTCTGCAGGGCACTTTGGTCCCCCTGCACAGCTTAACTCAGCAGGACAGGCAGCCAAGTGATTCAACTGGAGGGCACCTGGGCACCTGCTATTGCTGGAGATGGGAGCGATCAGCCTTCTTTCCAAAGCCACACAGTTTAGTCACTTTCTGAACTCAGCCAAGAGCCTTTCCAGAAAAATGGGCCCCAAAAATCACTGCTGAGTGCAACCAGCAGACACCTCTGCAGGACCTAAGTACAGCTGAGTGGCCTTGCAAGCAGTCAGAGATGGGGCAGCACTCCCCAGGCTGGTGCTGTAACAATAGGAATGCTAGTCCCTGGAAAGAAGGCAACTGGGACTCCCTGGAGGAATGAAGCTTCACTGATTTTCACCACCAGATGCTATGAGGCCTCCTCTTACTGTCTCCATTGCTCTGGGTTGGGGATCCCTGCATGGGGTCAAGACCCCATGCTCCTGGAGAAAGGAAGTTTTGCAGCCCTGATGTCACCCAGGCTTTTGAGCCTTGCACCTAGGTGGTGGGGGGCCAGCCCTATTTGGATCTCTGCCTTTCTTACCAGTCTCTCTGTGGCTTCTTCTGTAAATCCTTATTATAATATTTCAGTACAGCTAGCCTTCAGTTGTACTTCAGGTTGATTACTATATACTTTAGCTCTAAATCTGGTTTGGGACTGGGAGTAGATGAGTGTAGCTTCCACCTACTTGGCAGCCATCTTGGAGTCTTCCATATGTCCTTGAATTTTGACTACTTGCTATGTGAACTAAAGATTAAATGTCATTTGAATTAAAAATTCAATTTAATATCAGATTATCATCCAGTTACAGTTTTCAGTCCAATTTTTTAAGGTTTGATATACGTTTGCTCTGTTTATAAACCTTACTCATTTATTTTTTATTAAATAAATATACATTATTGTTTATAAGTTTGAGGGTTATATAGGCCTGGTCATTGGAAGCATAATAATCAGCTGGCTTTTGGGTTATGCTAAACTTTAAGGATCTTAAACACATGAGTGTACTTTGACATGATAGAATGTGCTTTTTTACACTTGAGAAAATATATTAATTGTTTTACAGGGAAATATAAGACTGTATAATAACTTATCTATAGTAAAGTAGATTTTATAAAAAGGAATATATACCTACTATAAGAGAAAATAAACTATTTAATATGTGTAAGATGAAATGATTTCTATTTTTTAAACAAGGGCAAAAATAAGAATGAAAAATGTTTCCTATAAATCAAAGGTTTTACTGTTTAAAAAAATAAAACCTCATTTTTAATAGTATTATAGAAATAAGGATTTTGATAATAAATTGTTATGTCTTTAAAGTTAAAGGAATTTTTATTAAAAGAATATTTTGATGCATTAAATTTTATAATCTAGATTTTTAACTTTCTGGATTATCAGTCAATTTCAGGGTAACTGAAAATATAGTCAGTTCCAGAATATTCAGACTCATGGCGGGAACACAGCCCAAATCAATCACTTAGTCTTTCCATCAACACTTAGTTAATGCCTGTTGAATGGTAAGCTATGTAAGGGCACAGACAGAAATGGTAAATGGTGGTCAGTATTTATCAGAAAATCAGTTTTATAATTATTAATGATTAGTGATGTATAGAGCTTCTGTTTAAATTTGTTTTTGGAAGTAAATTAAAAGGTTGTATTGTCTCTTTTAGGCTTCTAAATGGCATTCAGTACTTCTATTTTAATTTGCCAAATTACCTGTAATTTGTAAGCATCACTGTCTTTTTCCAAACCTCTTCTGGAGTGGCTTCAGCACTAGAAGACTCCACTTTATACTATGTCAGAAAACCACAGGGCAATTTTATTATTACAAGATCCAAATTGCAGCCCTACTTGATCAGTTTTGATGTCACTTTTCTATAGCATCAGTAGCATTTTTGAAATAATTTCAGAAGATTACTAATAACAAACATTTGATCATTACATTAACCTGAATTACAATCTTCTAATGTCACCTTAGAAATATTTGGTAATTTGGCACTGTAAACAAAGGTTACAAAAAAAAAAACACCTGAGATATATATAAATATTTTTTAATATATATTTTATTGATTTTTTACAGAGAGGAAGGGAGAGGGATAGAGAGTTAGAAACATCGATGAGAGAGAAACATCGATCAGCTGCCTCCTGCACACCCCCTACTGGGGATGTGCTGGCAACCAAGGTACATGCCCTTGACTGGAATCGAACCTGGGACCTTTCAGTTCGCAGGCCGGTGCTCTATCCACTGAGCCAAACCAGTCAGGGTGAAATTGATATATTTTTAAAAAATATATCTTATGGTAGAATTTCAAGTAGCATGTTAGATTTGTTTCATGTCTATTTGAGTAATACAGTGGGGCCTTGACTTACAAGTTTAATTCGTTCCGTGACGAGCTCGTAACTCAAATTACTCGTATGTCACATCAAAAAGTGAATGAGTGAGACAAGTGATGCTGGGCTGATGTTGTGGCATTCACTGTGACGTTCGCTGCACCAACTAGTGGTGGGGTATCTGAAGCTGGCTCGTAACCCGAATTTCAGCTTGCAACTCAAAGCAAAAAATCGGCCAAGAGACGGCTTGTATCTCAAAAAACTCGTTAGTCGGGACATTCGTAAGTCAAGGACCCACTGTATAAAAACTGGGGCATATTAAGTTTTGCTATCTCGTTTTTAGACTAAGAAGGTCAGAACTATTTTTGCTCTGGCTCAAGATAATATCATTGTATATACCTTCATAGAAAACACACACCCACATGGGAAATTATTTAAATGAACCCTTTCCCCCCTCTTTTACTACAGGAAATTAACAAAATGAATAGATATGTAGTATTTTTCTTGGAGAATAAGACAACACTCTGGACCTCAATTCAGCCTAGAAAACAACAGCATATTGCCAGTAGGATTATTTATAGTAAAAATGCAAACAAACAAGTGAAGATACCCAGACTGTTGGTATTGGACATATTATTAGTAAACTTGTAACATCTGTGGACTATGCAATTTCCCCTAATGTGCCATAATTTACAAATTTAATACATTTGCTTTTGTTGTAAGGAGGTTTATATTGGATTTTCCAGCTCACTTTACCAACATCATCTGGATTTTTCTGCCCAGGTCCACTCAGATAAAAACAATAAATACATAGAGGATTTTTTTATTTCCTATAAAAGTATTGTGTGAGGAAACACGTTGGCAGGCAGCATATTATAATAAGACTAGAGGCCCGGTACATGAAAATTCATGCACATGGGGGGTCCCTCAGCCCAGCCTGTGCCCTCTCACAGTCTTGGACCCTTGGGGGATGCCCACCTGTTGGCTTAGGCCTGCTCCCTGAGAACAGATTATCTAAAAGAAATAATCATATCTTTGGGTAAGGATTTTTTTAAAAGGTAATGGTTGCATGAAAATTCACTGCCGGTGGGGCTGAGGGGACTCCAGCAGCAGGCCCCCCAGCGGGCTGAGGGGATTGGGCACCACCATCTTGTGGCTGTTGGTGCCACCATCTTGTGAGGGCATGCTGGTCAATTAGCATATTACCTCTTTATTATATAGGATACTGTGGCTCTGTCTCCTGATGTCCTGAAAACTATTATATTGCAAGTGAGGATGTCAGTGATGGGCAAGGTATGAATGTATGTGTATATACACAGGTATTTGTGTGATGTACTTCCCCCCACCATAACCCACATGTGATTCTGAAAGGAGGTAGATTCTGAAATTTCTAAAACACTATCTTTCCATTTCCAATCTCAGTCAAGGCCAACAGAAAATATGCTTTTTGGTGAATTCTCCTATTTTTCTGTAAAAAAAAAAAAGGCAGAGAAATGTTATGCAAGTACACTCATACAATTCCTGTGCAGTTTCCTTTGTTAACAATAAATACTTATGTGGGAAATTGACATAATGAAATTCTTTTCTATGGGACATGTGAGAGTAAAAATGTAAATTTTTGTGAAACATGTAAAAGAAACAATTACTGGCAGGGTTTCCTGTAGCTGAATTTCATATTCTGTTGTAATTTTCACAGGAAGCAAGAAAATACACAATCCTATTGATAAAGTGCATTTTTATTTGTTTATTCAGCTGTTTATAGTAGTTGGTGTGTTCTAGTCAATTTATTAAATATTAGGACATATACAGAGACAAATAACATACTATAGGACTCTAGGAGTGTATCTATCCTATAGTGAGGAAAAAAATTAAACAAGCAAATGATATGTGAAACTGCTATGCTGGAAGTGTGTGCTGTGGAAATATTGAGGCGGAGGTTACTCATTTCCCTATGGCAAGGTTTCTGATCACTAAAGTGATTCTGGGTATACGCTAGGTAAAGAATACTGGGAAACATATTTCATGTAATGGACAGCTTCCTTTAAAAAAAGGCACTGCATGTGAATATGCAGAGTATATTTAGGGAATGGCAAACGTTAAAAGATGGGTGTTCCAGAGGAAAATGTCTATTGAGCCTATATGTTTATTTTTTTCTGGGGCCACTTATTCTACCTTTGGATAGAATCTTTTTTATTGAAAAATATCTTGGTGACTGCTTAATTTCTCTACTTTAAATTAATGATATTATTAAATTATTTAGGGGAAAGCAAGGGTATTAGTTGTCTTAAGGACTTAGGATATTTTATAAGGATAAAATACCAGCGAGAAAGCGACTTTAAAGATCAGTTAAAAATAGGACATTTTGATAACTGCCATTTATTTGGACTCAATAGGTAGAAACTTATTACGGGATTCAGTATGAGCAGTGCAAATGGGGCATGAAGGCTTCAGTGTATATGTAGAATTGGAGATGCTTTCACTTTCCATTTGATGAAATTGAATTTCTCAAAATGGACTCTATATCTTTTTAATTCAAAGATTTTCAGCAAGTAGGAGGAAGATATCCTATAATTTATGAAGGTAGCTTATTTATTTATTTTTTTTTAGCTCTCAGCTTTAGCGACTGCTTTTATTTTTCTAGCCATCTTGCTGCTGGTGATCCTTATAAGGCAAGCCGCCTTTCATTTTCATCTTCCTTAGCACAGCTGGTGCTTACACTGCTCTGAACATCCATTGAGTCATTTCCTGCTGATAAATGTCTATATGTAGTCACGATTGTCACCTATGTATGGGACACAAAACTGTCCTCTCTTTTTAAACCGAGATAGCATTTGTACCAGCCTCTAATCTTATGTACCACTTTCTCCCCTTTCAGAACCAAGCTGGCAATCCTCAACTTGAATAGCTTTAAAATTGCTTATAGCAATCAATGACAACTGAGGCATCACTAAAGAATTTCTTTTATCTCCAAGCTCCAATTTAGATCTGTCATTAAGCTTGAGTAAGCTTGAACTGTCAGAACATTTTCCCTCATCACATGCTCAAAGCACAAAAAGTCAACTTCAAAATCAAATTTTTTCTCTCTTACTATACTTTGTAATGGTTTCATATGAACAGTAAACTTCACTGATATAGTACTGTCAGTCTTTAGTAACTCAGATAACTGTGACTTCAGAAAATAGTGATATGCTGCCCAGCTGGTGTGGCTCAGGGGTTGAGCATCTTCCCATGAACCAAGAAGTCACCATTTGGTTCCAGGTCAGGGCACATGCCCAGGTTGCAGGCTTAATCCCCAGGAGGAGTCATGCAGGAGGCAGCCGACCAATGTTTCTCTCTTTCCCTCTCCCTTCCTTTCTCTTTCAAATGAGTAAAAACATATTTTAAAAATAGTGACATGCTGCCAAAATTCAAATATGACTGTGGTAAATCATTTCCTTACATTCAGTTTCTTTTTGTTGTGCTTTAAGGGAGAAGCATTGTGATATTGGGGGAAAGAGCACTTGACAGTGAGTAAGGAGATGTAGAATCTGTTTCCTCCTTTTGCATTAAAGATTGTGTAATATTTGGCAAGTCACTTTCTTCTCTAGTCTTTAGTTTCCATGTCTGTAACATGAAGTGGTTTTACTAAATTAATTTTAAGGTCCCACTCATTTCTAACATTTGGCACATTAATAAATTTGACTTTCCATTATGTAGTATTATTGGTCTTTGAGAAATAGATTATAAGCAGTTAACAGCTGGAAGTCAGAAATTAATTAGGAAGTTCAAAATCCAAACCTAATTGCAAGAATGATTCAGCTTCATCTTCTGGACTAAAGCATTGTCTTGTTTGGGTTCTGTTGGTGAACAGTAGCTGTCTTTTTAAGATCACAGCTTCTATCTTGGAGATCCTTTCCATTGACAGATTCCTCAGCCTCACCCACATATTTAAATGTACTTTGATCTTTCTTTATTTTGCAAATTTCATTTTGAAACAGTCTGTGTGAACATTAGAGGTGCCAGATTGAGACTGAAGACCACAAAAATCTGGCAGAGCTACACATGCCAAGTATTCAGCAGCTCAATATGTTTATAGAGTCCTTGTTCAAAATTAGAGTGATTGTTCTTTAATAATTTCTTCACAAGCTCCAATGTGGCTTGTTGTAGTTCTTCTCTTACCCAAAAAGGAAAGAAGAGGTTGTTTCTTAATACCCACTTGTTTCTTTTATAAATACTACTAGAGGCCCGGTGCACAAAATTCGTGCACGGGGGGGCGGGGGTGGAGGGACTGGTATGCGCCCTCTCGCAATCCCGAACCCCTTGGGTAGGGTCCCTAGGCCTGGCTGGCAATCAGGGCCTATC
>NW_005365553.1:1321727-1328683 GCF_000412655.1 Myotis brandtii | reverse complement strand
GAGGGGTCCCTCAGCCTGACCTGCACCCTCTCCAATCCGGGAGCCCTCAGGGGATGTCCTACTGACGGCTTAGGCCCACTCCCTGTGGTTCTATGCTCTCTGCAGGGCCTGCCTGCTCCACACCATGGCAATGGGCAAGCAGACCCTGCTGGGCGCTGCCTGCGGGCTGGCTTGCCTGCTCACAGATCGCCGCGGTGACCCGTCACTCCTGGCGACCCGCCAGCAGTCCCAGCTAGGTGCTGCCTGCGGGCCGCGCTTGCCTGCTCGCGGATCGCTGCAGCTACCCGCCATACCAGGCAACCCGCCAGCAGGCCCTGATGGGCGCTTGCCTGCTCCGGGTTGCCACAGCAATGCCTGCTGGGCTCACATTGCCGGGGTAACGCCGCCAGCATCCTGCCCCAGCTGCAATGGGCACCTCCCATCTTTGTTGCAGAGTGACGGTTAATTTGCATATTATTCTGTTATTAGATGGGATAATTTTCAAAGTTAAATTATTTTTTCTCACCTATCTTTCTGCAAAGCTATGACCTTAATGGAAATAGTTAAATCTCATTTTTATTGTTGAAAGTATTACCAATGCCCCCCTTATTTTCCCCCATTGACCCCTTCTAGCCTGCACCCACCCTCCCCATTCCAGACCTTCACCACACTATCTTCTGTGTCCATGGGTTATGCATGCAAGTTCTTTGGTTAATCTCTTCCTATCCACTCTCCCATGTCAACCTTCCCTCTGAGATTGGACAGTCTGTCTTGGTTCTTGAACACCTCCGTCTCAAACAGTTCCCTTCTTAACACAACAATCCTTTCATGCTGATACCTATAGGATCAGTCACGTGTCTCTCAGGTGACAAAGAAAGGATAGAATTTTAGAGTATGAGTCAGTTTATCACTAAACCTCATGTTGTTAACATCTCAGAAGATTGTACTGTGAATATTTTCATTTTTACTGTATATTTAATTTCCTTTTTGTTACATTTTCATGTACTTTTGTTTTTAAAGTGTTTATAGATTAAACAATACATTAGACATGTGCTGTACACAAGAAAGGTTAAAAACAGGGAGTCATTTGGAGGTCTAAAATGGATTAATTTAATTTACATCATTTATTATTATTATTATTATTATTATTTTTATCCTCACTGGAGAATATTTTTTCCATTGATATTTAGAGAGAGTGGAAGAGAGAGGAGAAGACAGAGAGAAATATCATTGTGAGAGAAACACATTGACTGGTTGTCTCCTGCACGAGCCCTGACCATGGCCTGGGCCAGGGAGGAGCCTGCAACCGAGGTTCATATTTAAAGTGTTTATAGATTAAACAATACATTAGACATGTGCTGTACACAAGAAAGGTTAAAAACAGGGAGTCATTTGGAGGTCTAAAATGGATTAATTTAATTTACATCATTTATTATTATTATTATTATTATTATTTTTATCCTCACTGGAGAATATTTTTTTCCATTGATATTTAGAGAGAGTGGAAGAGAGAGGAGAAGACAGAGAGAAATATCATTGTGAGAGAAACACATTGACTGGTTGTCTCCTGCACGAGCCCTGACCATGGCCTGGGCCAGGGAGGAGCCTGCAACCGAGGTTCATACCCTTGACTGAAATCAAACCCGGGATCCTTCAGTCTGAAGGCCAATGCTCTATCCACTGAGCCAAGCAGGCTAGGGATAATTTATATTTCTAATGGGGGAAAAATGATTCAGTTTTTGAACAGCCTTCCGGAAGGAATTATGTTTAAGAACCAAGGTTTTTCCACTGTAGTTTATTCCATGATGCCTTAGCATGAGAAAATAATTTGATGATCTTTCTATCACTCAAAAAGCAAGATCTTAAATACAGCTATCCTAGCAAATAATCACTAAATCAAGGTTACCATTTTGTGATTTTTTTTCCTTTTCAGTGCCAGATCATGGTAGTCCTATACTTGAACCAAGAATCCATATCTCACTATACTTTAAGCCTTCACATCACTCACCTCGAATTGACATCACTCATTGATATTTCTTAGCCTGACTCATTGATTAAAGTTAGACTCTGATATGGATCTTCTTTGCATTTTTGGCCATAGTTCCTTGGGGTGTCATTTTTCAATGGCTAACCAATCTTTTAATTTATTTTATCCTAGGGTTTTAATAGCTAATAGCAGTTCAAGAAAAACCATCTCTGAGAATGACAGCATTTCTACAGCATTGCCTTAACCAGGTGGATAGAGGATCTGAGGATTCGAGGCACAATGGCAGAAAGACTTAGGCATAGATTTGTGGTAAGTTCCAGTTTTCCATGATCCTCTAGAATGTTTTGATATAGGTTGACACCTGCTTACCTCCCCTCATACTTACTAGTGTTATAAAAATAATATGTCTTTTGTAAATAAGCACTATACACTTTTCTTAGATGCGTACTAATCTATGCAATATGATTTTTAGAATTGTGAAGCAGTTCTATCTATGAAATTGTTTTGGTAGAAGAAGGAAAGTACCAGATAGTTTTTTCCATCTCTAATTTATGAACATGCTTTCAGATTTAAGGACTGGACATAGGTAGATATTATCCTACATATCTTTTACATTTATATGTCATTACTTCTTCTTACACTTCACAAAAACTTACCTAACATTTATTTAATACATATTTTACTATGTAATGATAGGTTATGACTTCTTAATATTTGATTCTACTTTACGATTAATTTCCCTATATACTGCATGATAATGAAAGATAAATTAAATATACATTTATGTTATCTTATTTGCCAAATAATTTACTATATTTCATTCATCTAAGATGACATCAATTGTTAGATGCACCTTTATGTATCACTAATAAAAATTTGTTCAGTTATGGAATTTACTGAAAGGAAATTTTATACAAATGTAGAAATTCTAACATATGAAAATATATGCATTTTGGAGTCAAGGCAATGTAGTAATAGGACTATTCTAAACAGTTCTGAAACTTTTGTCTACAACATTCCAAATACTTTTAAACCTATAATCTCATTTTTTTTACAAAATATTTATAGTGTACATTAGGACAAACTTATGTTTTCTCTTTTGGGGAGAAATTAAGCAAACTTGTGAAAGAGAAAGAGAAAAAAAACAAAACCCTTTTTAGCCTGGTCAGTGTTGCTCAGTGGTTGAGCATTGACCCATGAACCAGGGGGTTACAGTTTGATTCCTAGTCAGGGCACATGCCAGGGTTTCTGGCTCGATCCTGGGTAGGGGGCCTGCAGGCAGCAGCTGATCAGTGATTCACTCTCATCATTGATGCTTCTATCTCTCTGCCTCTCACTTCCTCTCTGAAATCAATAAAAAAATATAAAAAATACACCTTTAAATTTGTATTAATGTGAACTAGAAACCTTTCTAGCTGCAATTGCTTATGTTTTCTTTATTGTTGGTGGTGGAGCATTAGAAATTATTGAAATTGGATTTTGTACTGGAAATATTTTCAAGTTCAGCTTTGGATATACTGAGGCAGACATGTTTTTATATATTATATGCAAGTAAGAAGTTACTTCTTTGGACTTATATCTTTTATAGTGGCAAATATACCCATTAACATTTCAATTAGGATTCTTTCTTTGGCCTTTCACTATGCCATACATTACTATATATTAAATTTAAGAAGTTGTTTGTAAGATACTAATGGCATTAGTATTAATATTAGTATACAATGAATGATTCTGCTGTTCCAATTAATTTTTACATTCATAGGTAGCTCCCAAACTAGAGACAAGAAGAATAGTGACACAGAACAAATCTGTGTAAAGGGAATCTAAGTATGGGGAAAATATTTATCTACATCTTTGACATGTGAGTTATTATAAAAATGAATTCCCCTTTTGAATAATTGACATTTAATTTTCATATTAGCTGACTAGTTTGAACATCTGCACAAATCTGCTCAAATAAAAACAAAAAGATAAAGTTTCAGATGCAAAGATTGCTTTCAGATGAACAGGTACAGAATATCCCAAGATATACACTTCTGTTTGGAGGAAGTATTTTATTTGGGATACATATCTATTAGATTTCCACTTTTACAAATATACAGTTGTCACATACATTAGATTAAAATTACTAAGAGGGGGAAAACCTAGCCCTTGTGGGTGGGCAATATGAAACTTATAACAAACAATAACTGGACAAGTATGCCTCCCAGAAAGGTGATCCAGGTGCTATTGAGGCAAAGGTTCGCATTTCTCTATGTGTGAATGTGTTTTAAAGAAAGGCGATTGTTGAAGCTTTAGTGAATGTTGTGATTTCTGTGTAAAGGAGGCAAATAGAACCATTTGGGGCATTTCAATAATTTACCTCTAAAAGTTAAGAATTCTTTCTTGAATTGGACTATTGATTCTTGGCTTCTCTAAAATGTACAATATGTATATAAAATGTACAATACATATAAATAATATTGTGCATGTAATTTGTTTCTAAGCATCATTTTAGGGTATATAAAACACAATATAATGGTATAAGAATAATATCTGTTACATATAATAAAATGAAATTTATTTTAAATATGACATAAAATGAGTCAAATAGCTTTAAACATTTAAATTAGTTTGATCATGTGCTTATCTATAAATGCTTATAATTTGTGAATATGTAAGGTCTTTAAAAGTTTATGAATTATGTGAAATTTTGTTTTCATTCCGGCGGCCTTTTGTGTTTTGCTTCTTAAAAGTTAACAAAGGTGAACCAAGAAAAACATAAAACAATCCCCCCAAATGGGTTGACTTTAGCTCCCTACACTGACCAACAATGTGACAAGTGTTGAGGTCAGTGTCTTTTTTCCTGTGCCACCTCATCTTGTTTCTCTGTTTGGCACCATTCTTAAATAATTTATTCTTTCATTCATCTGCATTCCCACCAGAGTGTACTAGGATTCCCTTTTCCCCATATCTTTGCCAGCACTTGTCATTTGTTGATTTGTTGATGGTAGCCATTCTGACAGGTGTGAGGTGATACATCATTGTTGTTTTAATTTGCATCTCTCTGATGATCAGTGACTTCGAGCCTTTTTTTCACATGGCTCTTGGCCTTCTGTGTGTTCACTTTGGAGAAATGTCTATTTATGTCCTTTGCTCACTTTTTAAAACTATATTTTTATTGATTTCAGAGAATAAGGGCGAGAGAGAGATAAAAACATCAATGATGAGAGCGATTCATTGATCGGCTGCCTCTTGCACTCCCCACACTAGGGATCAAGCCCGAACCAGGGCATGTGCCCTTGACCAGAATCGAACCTAGGACCCTTCAGTCCACAGGCTGACACTCTATCCACTGAGCCAAACCAGCTAGGGCTTTGCCAACTTTTTAATTGGATTGTTTGTCTTCCTTTTGTTAAGTTGTATGAGTTCCTCATATATTTTGGAAATTAAGTCCTTATTGGATGCATCTTTGGCAAATATATTCTCCCATGCGGTGAGCTCTCTTTTCAATTTGTTGATGGTTTCTTTTGCTGTGCAGAAGTTTTTTTATTTTGATGTAGTCTGATTTGTTTATTTTCTCCTTAATTATCTTTGCCCTAGGAGATGTTTCTGTAAACATATTGCTATGAAAGATGTCTGAGATTTTGTTGCCTATGGTTTCTTCTAAGATTTTTATGGTTTCATGACTTACATTTAAGTCTTTTATCCATTTTGAATTTATTCTTGTGTGTGGTGTAAGTTGGTGATCTAGTTTCATTCTTTTGCATGTACCTGTCCAGTTTTCCCAATACCATTTATTGAAGAGACTCTCTTGACTCCACTGTATGCTCTTGCCTCCTTTGTCAAATATCAATTGAGCATAATGGCTTGGGTCAATTTCTGGGTTCTCTGTTCTGTTCCATTGTCTGTTCTTGTGCCAGTACCATTCAGTTTTGAGAATAGTGACTTTGTAATATACCTTAATATCTGGTATTGTGATAACTCCAACTTTGTTCTTCTTAGGATTGCTTCAGCTATTTGAGATCCATATAAATTTTGGGGGAGTTCGTTCTAGGTCTGTGAAATATGCCATTGGTATTTTAATTGGGATTGCATTGAATGAGTTTCCTCAAAAAATTAAAAATGGAACTCCCATTTGACCCAGTGATCCCACTTCTAGGAATATATCCTAAGAAACCTAAAACACCATTAAGAAAGGATATATGCACCCCTGTGTTCATAGTAGCACAATTTACAATAGCTAAGATTCGAAAACAACCCAAGTGCCCATCAGCAAATCAGTGGATTAAGAAAACTGTGCTACATTTACACAATGGAATACTATGTGGCAGTAAAAAAGAAGGAACTTACCATTTGCAACAGTATGGATGGACCTGGAGAGTATTATGCTAATTGGAATATGCCAGTCAGAGAAAGATAAATATCACATGATCTCACTCATATGTGGAGTCTAATGAGCAAAATAAACTGATGTACAAAATAGATCCAGAGACATAGAATCATGAACAGACGGATGAATTTCAGAGGAAAGATGGGGGTGGGAGGTGGAGAGGGAGAGATTAACTGGGGGGATTTATATGCATGTATGCATAAGCCCATGGACACAGACAGTAGTGTGGTGGAGACTTGGGAGGGGTGGGTACAGGGAGGAGAGGGTCAATGGGAAAAGACAAAAAAGGAAACGATAAATATCACATGATCTCACTCATATGTGGAGTCTAGTGAGCATAATAAACTGATGTACAAAATAGATCCAGAGACATAGAATCATGAACAGACGGATGAATTTCAGAGGAAAGATGGGGGTGGGAGGTGGAGAGGGAGAGATTAACTGGGGGAATTTATATGCATATATGCATAAGCCCATGGACACAGACAGTAGTGTGGTAGAGACTTGGGAGGGGTGGGTGCAGGGAGGAGAGGGTCAATGGGAAAAAACAAAAAAGAAAACAATAAAAAACAAAGCGGACATCTGTAATACTTTCAACAATAAAGATAAATTTTTAAA
>NW_005365553.1:1317490-1321326 GCF_000412655.1 Myotis brandtii | reverse complement strand
GTGGTATTTTGTGGAAGAGCCACACTCAAGGGGCCAGTTTGCCAACCGCTGCCCTAGTTGGTTTGGTTCAGTGGATAGAATGCTGGCCTGTGGACTGAAGGGTCCCCAGTTTGATTCTGGTCAAGGCCACATGCCCCAGTTGCAGGTTTGATCCCCAGTAGGGGGCATGCAGGAGACAGCTGATCAATGATTCTCTCTCATCATTGATGTTTGTATCTCTCTCCCCTTCTCCCTTCCTCTCTCTGAAATAAATAAAAAAATATTTTTAAAAAAGAAATATTTATTAGGTAATATTACATCCCAGTCACTGAGTTTGACTTCAAGGATACAGAAATGAACAGATTATAAGAGTAGGCTGCTAGTTAGATTTGAGCAAGGGAAAAAGGGAAGCAACAGAACCAGACCCCTGACTATGAAAATAAAAAGCATCGGGGTCACTTGGGGGTGTACGTGACATCAGTATGCCAGCCTGACAGGTTTGGGGCAAACCTGGACATCCTGAGAGGGGGAGGAAGGGACAGAGGGAAATTCCTATTATTAGCACAGGAGCAGACTGGCACACAAGTCACCTTCAAGTGACCTCATCTCAATTATACCCTGATTATAATAAATTAGCATTATGGTTTTAATCCTCCCCTTTGTGGGCAAACCTAGAGAAATGTGGGTAGAATTCAAAGTGGCAGGACCCTGTCAGAAGGAAATCAGAGCATAGAATTGAATAATTAAAAAATAAGCCCACTCTTTTCAGGAATTGGATAGTTCAAAATAAAACCACTCTTTTCCCAGCCCAAGAAATTATAAGAAAAAGAAAGCTCACACAAAGATCCCAGGGCAATTGCTCTTTGAGCCTGCCCAAACTCTCTCTCTCTGAGAGTGTACTTTAACTTTAATAAATCTTGCCACGGCCACTTGAACTCCTGTGTGTGTGTGTGTGTGTGTGTGTGTGTGTGTCCCTGAATTCTTCTCTGTCTGGTGACAAAGACAGACATGAACACTGCTTTCATGGACTTTTTGTTTTGTGGAGAAGAGAGATAACTAAATCATTTAATTCCAGAGCGTGTGAGAGACTCAAGGAGAGGGAATTGTGCTTTGCTTAGAGAGTACATAGCACAAGAGACACCTGACTAAATTTGGAGAATTGGGGAAAAGCTTTAGTTCTTGTTCACATTCCCAAATTATTTGTTCCTCAGTAAGGTTCTATTCAGTTAGACATTTCTGTTTGTATTAGGTTTTTCTATGGCTGCTATAAAAAATTACCACTAATTTATTGGCTTAAAACAACAGAAATGATACATTTATATTTCTGGAGGCAAGATTTCAAAAATGGGCCCATAAAAAAATGAACCAAAACCCAGGTATCAGTAAGATCCATACTCCCTAGGGAGGTCCTATGGGAGAATCTCTTCTTTTTTAAAAAAAATATATGTTTTACTAGAGGCCCAGTGCATGAAATTTGTGCATGGGAAGGGTCCCTCAGCCCAGCCTGCACCCTTAGGGGATGTCCAACTGCCGGTTTTGCCAGAGATCAGGCCTAAACCAGCAGTCAGACATCCCTCTTGCAATCTGGGATGCTGCATGCACCAGTGACCATACTTTTCATACAGGTGAAAGGCATCTTGCTGTTGTATGGGCAGCTATATTTTTTTGCCCTGCTTATAAAAATTAATACATAACATGATCCTTCTGAGGCAGTAGTACCATTTTCCCCATCTTATGTGTGGAAAAACTGAAGCAGAGAGAAGTTAAGTAATTGGCTTTGTCACACAGTTATAAGTGTCAGATCAGGGCTGACCACAAAATATACAAGCCAGAGTCTATGCATGTAATCGCTGCATCATCCTGTTTTTTTATTGTTAGAGTAGCCTTGCCAGGCTTTAATTTTTAAATCTAAGAGACTGTTCCTGATATATAGGCTAGGCCTGGCTGGTATTCAGGACTGATCTGTGGGGCGACCGGAGGGCGGGGTGATTGGGGGGCCCCTGCTGGCACCCATCTTGGCTGGTGGCCTTGTACCACCCTCTGGCCAGCCTCTGTCCCCCGATCGCCGCCACCGGTCATCTCCCTCTCGGGGGACAGATGCTCAACGTAGGAGCTGCCCCCGAGGGCAGCTCCTACGTTGAGCATCTGTCCTCTGGTGGTGAGTGTGCATCATAGAGACCAATCATTCCGCTGGTCATTCCACTGTTCAGTCAATTTGCATATTAGGGTCTTATTATATAGGATTGATTTCAGGGAGGAAGGGAGAGGGAGAGAGAGATGGAAACATCAATGATGAGAGAGAATCATTGATTGGCTGCCTCCTGCACACTCCCTACTGGGGATGGAGTTCCACCCTGGCATGTGCCCTTGATTGGAATCAAACCTGAGACCCTTCATTTCTCAGGCCAATGCTCTATCCACAGAGCCAAACCTGCTAGGGCTCTTTCCTTGCCTTTTCTAACTTCTAGAGATGCATCCCTGGTATTCCTTGGCTCATGGCTCCTTCTTCCATCTTCAAAGCTAACAGCCTGGTCACATGCTGCCTCCTTCATATGACAGTGATGATTACATTTAGGGTCTGGGTGATGCAAGTTAATCATCCTAATTTAAGAACCTTAACTTAATCACATCTGTAAAGTTTCTTTTGTCATAAAAGATAACATTCTAAGGCAGTGATGGCGAACCTATGACACATGTGCCAGAGGTGACATGCGAACTCATTTTTTTGGTTGATTTTTCTTTGTTAAATGGCATTTAAATATATAAAATAAATATCAAAAATATAAATCTTTGTTTTACTATGGTTGCAAATATCAAAAAATTTCTATATGTGACACGGCACCAGAGTTAAGGTAGGGTTTTTCAAAATGCTGACACGCCGAGCTCAAAAGGTTCGCCATCACTGTTCTAAGGTTTCATGGATTAAGACATGGTACTGGGGAGAGGGGAGCATATTATTTAGTCTATCACATTGGCCCATCAAAAAATAGTAACTCATGTTTGGCAAAGAAGTCCATTCTTTATAAGATACTAAATCTTTATATTTTATAATGTTGTAAAGTGTTTTATATGTAACTCCAGGAAAGCTGGCCTATATACCCAATTATTTTGGGTATATTGATAGTTACATAGGCAGGATTTGAACCTCTGAATCTCCTACCTGTCTGAGCAGTTGCAGCCTTCCTTACCCATCCTAATCTGAGTCTTACTTGAACAGATATATCATTTTATGAAAATAAAACGAATTAATTATGTATTTGTCTTTGAAATGCTTATGTATCCATCTATTTGTAAAAAAAAAAAAAAAGCTGTACTTCATATGTACCATAAATACTACTTTGGCCAGACCTTAGTAGTTTGCTTTTTAGTTCCTTTCTCTTAGCCTCTTCCTTTAGGGTTGTGTGTGTGAAGAGCAATTTCTCTTCCAATAGGGAAGGTAGTCTGACAGACACAGGGAGTCATAAGACGGAGAGCATTTCAAGAGAAAGTGATTCAAGAGAGCCAAGAGTATGTTTACCTGGGTTCATCTATTTTTCAAATTTCTTTATTCTTCACAACAGAAGTTCCACCTTCAAAAGCCTAATCATGTTGAGTCCATTGACCATTGTTATGTTTCTTCACCTAGACCAGCAGTTCTCAACCTGTGGGTCGCGACCCCTTTGGGTGTCGAACGACACTTTCACAGGAGTCACCTAAGACCATCGGAAAACACATATATAATTACATATTGTTTTTGTGATTAATCACTATGCTTTAATTATGTTCAATTTGTAACAATGAAATTGGGGGTCACCACAACATGAGGAACTGTATTAAAGGGTCGCGGCATTAGGAAGGTTGAGAACCACTGATTTAGA
>NW_005365553.1:1313517-1317028 GCF_000412655.1 Myotis brandtii | reverse complement strand
GAAAGATAACTCTTAAAATGTCAAATTATTCTCCTATAAAGGGTTTTCACCCAGCTGTGGAAATATGGCTTTAGAGTGTATGATAGAATGTGAACCAGATCCATGGAAAATACATCTTTGACTCTGCTCTTCCCTGCTGAGTCCCTAATAGAAAATGAATGTCTATTGCTTTTCTGTTGATATGCACAGTGTTTTTCCTCCATAAGATTATCTCATGTAAGTGGTGTTTCTTTCAGATTTGGGGTAGATTTTTATAGGGTTAGTCCCAAAAGTGTTTACTCTTCTACCTAACAACCTGAGTAGGTATAAATTAAATTAGTTTGTTGGTGCCAAAATATGATCAGCTATTAATAAGTGGTCTGCAGATCTTTTTTTAACTGAAAAAGTGATTCTCTCATTCTCTTTGTGAAAATTAGGAAAGGTCTTCTAATTTCATTTGCATGTTGAGATTTTGTGTTATGACTTGTATTCACTTTAGTACACTAAAATATGAAGAAAATCCGCTCTTCTAATCTGCTGATGCCTGAGCCAGTATCTCTGTAGCAATAGATATCGTGCCTTCGTGTGTGCATATGCTTGAGAGCAATTGTTTGACTTTGACTCTTATAGTAAATCAACATCTGCAAAGAAAGCCTCCTCCATTCCTGCAATTCATATTTATGTAAATAGAAAAGTAATGGATTTGAAAAGTGTCCAATAGGTTTGAGCTTCTAGAATTACCCCAAGAGCATAGACAGGATTGAAATGTATCAAGGTGTTTTGGAGTGGAGCATTGATAAAGTATTTCCATGTTTGCTGAGTGCCTCTGAGCTGGTGGATTCATACTAATAAAGGGAGAAGCCAGAAATAGTTATAATATGCTTAATTAACTCTAAGCTTATTTAATGCCATGGTCCAGATGAACTCTAGATAGGGAGACATAATACATATAGCTCATTAAAAAATAATTTGGACTTCTCTAATCTATATTTGCATAAAGTTCAGGTTCTTGTCCTGAAGGTATTAATTATTTTCTAATATTATTGTTGAAAAATGGATGCCCATGAAAAAATGGTAATTAGAGAAATGCTGGATAATATAATTCAATTTTATATAACATGCCAATGACACTATGAGATTTCTTTGTTTTGAGGAAACACCCTTTTAAAAGAAGGTTTTAATAAAAAAAATTAGTATAAATGATATCCTGGCTGAGAATCATTAAAAAATAATGAACAAAATTAACCTATTTGTCTCTGTTTATATCAATTGGAAAGGTACTTGCTAGAATCTGTGTGTTTCCATAGGGAACAGCTTATTATTGCTTTGATCATATTTTATAACTCATTTTCTTAACAATCGTATATGCTATTTTGAGAAAATATATGCAGAGAATTAAAGGAATCTGATTAACTCGTATTTGATGAAATCTCATATGGCATAATTTTGGAATTTTATGTGAATTGCTAACAGTGAACAATTCTATAAATCAACATTCTAGCAAATAATCTATAATAGTATCTCAAATAAGAAACAGCAACTTGAGTTGAATGCTATGGGGACTGTTTTTGTTATGTGTGGTAAGTTTAAAAATGTTTTCTTTATTCTATATGTATATATCTGCTCTATTTTATATAAAGGCACAAGTCAGTGGTCCTATCCAATATCTTTAATACTTACAAACCAAACAGGGAAAGATGGGGAAGTGGACAGAGGAGAGATTACAAAGGAGTAGAAGCGGGGAAATCAACTCTCAGCATCCTCATCCCGTTCCAGGCCCTGATTGCACTGGATAAAGGTTATACTTTTTGACCCTATTGCTGTTTGCCAGGGTGTGAACAGCTGACTAAGCCAGGTGTGACTTACACTCTGTCCTATTTCAAATATTTATCTACCTTCTGTATTGCTGGGGCTTTTATGGATTATACTTCTTAATTCATCTCTTGTTTTTTAGATTATTTGCATGCAAAAAAAAAATCACTTGAAAACAACAAACAGCATTTTTCTGTATTTTCCTTTAAGGCTGCTGATATTGCGATGGTCTCTTGGTAATAATCACTGAAACGGAGTTATGCCAATCAATGCTCTACTGACCTGCTTTGCTTTGACAAAACTGAAGTCACTGTTGATGCCGAGGAAGCTCCACATGGTCATTCTGCTCTATGTTAGGGTCAGAGAAGACCTTTCTCTCACCTCTGTAGTGGGCTTGGATACATGTGTCTGAGTGTAGCTGCTTCGTGCTTACACTATCTCAGAGAGATTCTGGTGAAAATAGCTTTTATTTTCTCTTGAAGCCAGTTTCCCTAGTTTATAGATGTGAGACTAAGACTGGGCTGGAGAATAAAGTACCTGTTTATAACCTCCTCCTCCTTCTCACTTGAAACATCATTTGTAAATTGAGCTGGCATGCCTCATTCTTTAGGATAAAGTAATTTCTAGGTGGAGATGCCAATAAAATAAAAAGCCCACTAGTTCTGAATCTTTGTTTGAGCACAGTTGACAGCTAAGCCATGAACAAATCCCTCCTTTCTCTCCTAGTATGTAGTTCATGTGCCATGGAGTTGGTGTTCCATACCAGATCTACTAGTTTTATGCCAGTTACACTTAATTAATGTTACTGTTATCAGGAAGTGGGGCTAGGTCATATAGAAAATGAGATATTTGAGTATGTGTGTGTTTTTTTAACAGTTACAGTTTCAGTATTTTTTTGTATTGGTTTCAGGAACACGTTCTTGTAAAATTTCTTCAGTGCTTGTTATTTAGAGATATTTCTCTTTAGCTCAGGACATTACTGCCACTTTTAGGTTAGGTTCAGGACTATACCCAGCTTTCTGAGAGCACTGCAGGGTATGGAGGGAGCAGAGTTTAGTCACCTGGGAGTTAATACTGCAACAAGGTACAGAAAGATGTTGAAGTGCTAAAACAGAAGTACAAAGAACATAAATAAGGTCAAACTGTCTGTACTTAAAAGTCATGAAGATAGGAAGCAAAGAGTTAGAGGTACCATTCTAATACAAGGCTTCTGAGACAGGCAGCGAGGTTGTTGTCTGTAAAGCTCAGATAAGAAACTGATCAATATGGCAAAGGGTAGCTTATTAATAGTAACAGATAGGATTTTTGCTGAACAGTGACACATATGAGCCTGTCAATAGTGATGAATATGAGCCAATGAAAGTTTAACACAGAAGAAAGCTTTAGACAAGGTCGCCTTGGCAACAATTGAAAGGAGGTCCTTTATCTAGAGTATTGAAGGCTGTTTTTGTTTGTATGTTTGTTCCTCCCTCACCCCAAACACAAGCTTTTCAGAAGAAAGTGCTACATGGACCTTTTAAAAGTAAATTTTAAGAATCCTTTGAGGAAATACCTCAGGTTAAGCATATGCATCCTCCAAGTTCAGAAATCAAATTTAGCCATGTAATAATGAAAATATATTTCCCAAATGAGGCTTTTATTTTTATTTACTTTTTATATTTTTAAATATATTTTTATTTATTTCAGAGAGGAAAGGAGGAGAGAGAGATAGAAACATCAA
>NW_005365553.1:1305054-1313333 GCF_000412655.1 Myotis brandtii | reverse complement strand
AATGGAAGTTGCCTCTTCCTTGAAGGAAATCATGAGGCAGACAACAAACTTATTGCAAATAAAATTTTAAACCTATTTTTGTAAGTGGCATCCTCTCATCTGTATTTCACCCAAAAGATGAAATAAACCTCTACCTTTTGTATACTGTTTCTCAGTGCTAGAAGTATCTCAAAGCTTGCTTGGGAAATAAAATGCATAAAAATATCTGCTGTGTGCTAAGTATGCGATAGTGAGGGTGTAGAAGATGCTAAAATCCTCAACAAAATTCTAGCAAATTGGATCCAGCATTACATTAGAAAGATCATACACCATGACCAAGCGGATTTACTCCAGGGATGCAAGGCTGGTACAGTATCCACAAATCAATAAATGTGATATATCACATAAACAAATTGAGAGACAAAAATCACATAATCATATCAATTTATGCAGAAAAGGCATTTGACAAAATCCAACACGCTTTCCTGATAAAAACTCTCAGCAAAGTGGGAATAGGGGGAGCATACCTCAACATAACAACAGCCTTATATGACAAACTTACAGCCAACATCATACTCAATGGGCAAAAACTAAAACCATTTCCCCTAAGAACAAGACAGGGATACCCAGTTTCACCACTCCCATTCGACATAGTACTGGAAATGCTAGCCATAGCAGTCAGACAAGAAGAAGAAATAAAAGGCATCCAAATTGGAAAAGAAGAGGTTTGTAAAATGTATTTGTGCTTACATTCTAATTGTGGAGACTGATTCAAAGATGGCCACAACCGTATCTCCCATTCAATGTACTTTCCTGACATGTGACTTTGCCACTCTCTCCTGAATACGTGGAGTCTCTTTCTCTACACATTGAATCTGAGCAAGCTCCATAAGTGCTTTGGCTAATAGTACAAGGTGGAAGTGGTGCTGTGCATTGTTGGTGGCCAATGACTATCTGCTCAAACCGGTAGAAGGGTGATTCTGGGTGAAGTGAAAAAAAAAATCGTGTTTTGCCCTAACTGGTTTGGCTCAGTGGATAGAGCGTTGGCCTGCGGACTCAAGGGTCCCAGGTTCGATTCCGGTCAAGGGCATGTGCCTTGGTTGCAGGCACATCCCCAGTAGGGAGTGTGCAGGAGGCAGCTGATCGATGTTTCTCTCTCATCGATGTTTCTAACTCTCTATCCCTCTCCCTTCCTCTCTGTAAAAAAATCAATAAAATATATTTTTTTTTTTTAAATCATGTTTTTGCACATTCAAGTTTCCATGCTGGGGAGGTTTTCAAGGCAGGAAATATCAATTGGTTGAAGTGTAAAAGTTAACAGAAAAGCAAATACTGGTTGGGGAAAGCACGTTAGAGAGAGACCATCTTATTTTAGTTTGTTTTAGTTTAAACATTGCTTTTTATTGCTTGTAATATAATACACTTGTTCTGATTTACATTAATGAACTAAGAGGACTTCGGCATACCTGAGAAAGATATTATTTTAATAAGTCATGTTTTTCTGGTAGGCTAAATGACTACTTGGCTATATTGATCCATGGCAGAGAAAAATAAGAGTGAACAATGTATTAACAGTAAGATGAAAGAGGTAGAACAGATAAATGTGATTCAGAGCTTTGGTCCTGGTTGGATTTCAGAGAAAAATAGACTCGTAAATTCTTCCCACCACAAATGTATAAATTGTTTATGCTTTCTCACTGCATTATTAAGGCACTTCCAGGTGGTAAGAAACAAACATGTTTGTATCTACACTCATGAAGGGAATTCATTGTAGATTTGTAGAAGAAGAACTTGCTTCAGCAATCAAATATCTAGGCCTCAAGAGATCTGTGTGTGTCCCCAGAAAATTTTAGATGCCTCATCAGAGGCAAGGGTCTATTGCTCCCTTTTCTGGTCACTCCACTGTTTCATTTAATGCTCTGTTCTCTTTTGTGTTCACTTGCTTTTTTATTTTTGTTTCCTGGCTTCTGATAACTCATGATGTTTGCTTTCTCATGGCTCTTTCTTACTCATTTACTTTTTTGAGTCTCTTAAATTTTTTTTCTCTGTTCCTTCCCTTCCCCTCCTCTAATTATGTTGAATAATCACTACTAATTTTATTCTGACCTTTTAAGTTTAGCATACTCAAGTCAAGACATAATTTACTCTGCTGGCTAGTTTGTGGCAATTTCATTCAGCAGGAGTCAATGGGTACAGACAAAACTCGGACTATAGTCAGTTCTCCAGAACTCCACTATGCAGTTCATTATTAAATACTAGAGGCCCAGTGCAGGAATTCGTGCATAAGTGGGTTTCCTTGGCCTGGCCAGCAAACAGGGCCAATTGGGGACATCTGGCCCAGTCCCCATCTGGGCTGCAGGAGGTTAGTTGGCAAGAGGGAGGGGCCGCAGAAGGTTGGCTGGCTGTGGGAGGTTGGCTGTAGGAGTGCACTGACCACCAGGGGGCAGCTCCTACATTAAGCATCTGCCCCCTGGTGGTCAGTGCGTGTCATAGCAAGTGGTTGTTCTGCTGTTCGGTCGATTTGCATATTGTGCTTTTATTATATAGGACTAGAGGCCCGTTTTTGTTAATCCTCACCTGAGTATATTTCCATTGATTTTTTTAGAGAGAGTGGAAGGGAAGAAGGGGGAGAAAGAGAGAGAGAGAAACATTGCTTCTTGTATACACCCTAACAGGGGCTGGGCATCAAACCTGCATCCCAGGTATGTGCGCTTTACTGAGAATCGAACCCAAGACCTTTCATTCATGGGCCAACACTCTAACCACTAAGTACACTGGCCACAGCTAGCAACCATTAGTTTGATGTCTGTTTCTATGAGTTGATTTTAGTTTTATTTTATGTTTATTTATTTTTTCTTTAGATTCCTACATATTAATTAAATGATGTGGTATTTGGTTTTCTCTCTCTGACTTATCGCACTTATCATAATAACTTCTAGGTTCATCTTATGTTGTCACAAATATCAATACTTTTTTAATACTAAATAATATTTCATTGTATATATGTACCACAACTTCTTTGTCCATTCATCTATCGATGGGTACCTAGGTTGCTTCTATATCTTGGCTCTTGTAAGTAATGCTGCAATGAGAATATGGGTGATTTAGAATTTATTAAATGCTATGTACCAAATGAAGTGTATAATCTGCTTTCATCATGTCACATCACAAGTCCTAGGTACTGGTATTATTGTATTTTCAAACAAATAACTAGACCATAATGTGACCATATTAAATAGTTTAGTTCACATACCCAAATTTACATGGCTAGTAAGTAATGTAGCCAGGATTCAAACTTTGCTCTTTCTAATTTCAGAGTCTTTTCTTTTAATTATTACAATACAGCAACTGGTGTGTGTATGTGCCTGTGTGTGTGTGTGTGTGTGTTGTGTGTGTGTGTGTGTATTTGTGTGCATGTATGAAACATTCAGATCAAATGAAGTATATGAGTAAAATTAGACTTGTGAAAACAAGACTAATTGTTTTAGATTAGTATTACTCTGAATTATGGAACCGAGTGATGGGGAGAAGAAGGAGTTATGTCATGAAGAGGTCATATCACATTTTATATTCTATTGGCATTGATGTACTACCGAGAATATTTAAAGTAGAATATCCCTATCACAATATTTGTTTTAGAAAGATCATTTTGGGACATATTATATTAGAAAGGGAAGTAAACAATGTCAGAACAGGTACATAAGTGAAGCATGAACTAAGATTGAGGTGGTAGGATTAGATATATAAGATTTATAAGAGAAATATTAAAGAAATATTAATAGTAGCAGTTATAGAACACGATAAAAATTTGAAAATGTAGGGAGGGATAGGATGGACAGGAAGTGAGCTGACTTCTGGCTTAGTTGATCTGGGGCATAGTGGGATCAGTCATAGGGCACAGAGGATGAGGAATACAGGAGAAGAAATATATATACCAGTAATGGTGTGGTGGAGAACGACGAAATTAGCACTGAAAATTTTCAGTTAGAGAAAGCTGAGAAACATGTAGGCAGCTGAAATAGAGTTCAAGTTTGGTGGGGAAGTGAACTGGATGAAGGTGGTTGGGAATTATCAATATATGGATATTCCTATTAGACCCAGTAGAGAGGCCTCCAAAGGCCTATGAAATTATTTATCTAGTAAGAATGGTAGACCCAGTAGAGAGGCCTCCAAAGGCCTATGAAATTATTTATCTACTAGTAAGAATGGCTTTTGGTATGTGAATACAAGAGGATATAGTGGAAGTTAGTTAGTGGATAGAAGTTAGCTTACTTTCATGGGATAGCTAAATACTTAGAAATAAACAAGCTATGCCTCACTTTGTGCTAGGGAGACAGTCAAACAAGAAGGTACGATTGCACAAACAGCCCTAATTCTTCAACCCTCTCTACCTACCATCCCTTTGCCACGTGACTTTAAAGTTATTCTTATTTATAGGTTTATTGCTCTGCCCTTTGATTCTAGGTTCAGCCACATAGGTCAGCTATTGGGAAGTTAGCAGGTATGATGAACAAGGAGGCTTGAAAATGCAGTTGGATAGTAAGTTAATGCTTTCACTCCTCTGCCTTTGCCATGATAACACAACTAGTTTAGCCTGATGGAGGGAGGTGAGCGATGCATGAAGCACAGCTGAGCTCCTCCAGCCAATCCAGATGTATAAGCCCTGAGCTGGCAGCCAGCAGAGCCTCAGATGTGCAGGTGCGCTCATCTGAGATACTACAAGAATTCTCTGGTTGAGCCCAGGCTAACCCATCACACTTGCAATACCTGTTTACTGCTATAAGCCACTGAAGCTTTCTGCTTATTTGTTTCACAGAATTTTGTGGCAACAGATAACTGATATGAATAGGAAAAAGCTGAAATTGCTTTGTTGTTAGATTTGTGGGGTTCATGGTATCTTGACAACAACCTTAATTCCCTACTTTCCTCAGTTAGACATAGTCATAGCCAAGAGTCACCGAGAGAAGAACCACTGACAAATTTTAATGTTTTTGGACACATCAAATAGTAAGCAGAGCCAATACATACCATGAGAGAGTTTTGTTTAAACAAACAAACAAACATTATTTTTTTTTTTTTTGGTCAAAAGAGCCATAGAGTCACAGTGCCACAGATGTAAGGGTGGTTATGATTTGCAAAGTTTTTTTTTTTTAAACAAACTGTTTCAAATAATTTGCAGTGATTTCAGGATTGATATCAGGTATATTCTCAACTATATTGACCTTGTTTTCTCTGAGCACGGATAATGCTTTTTGAAAACCAAAGCACTTATGTTGCACCCACAGATAGATCTATTCCCAAGTTCATATGCAATTTATAGCCTAAATTATGGGTATGGAAATGGTGGGAATTTCAGGACAGATAAAAAGATGACATTATGGTAGGTAATGCCAAGTGGGGAGTGCTATGCTTAGATGTCGGTTGGTAAGCACTTTCTTTTTTCCATATTGATCATGCACTTTTTATTTATTTATTTTTTACCCTTATTAAGGATCAGGCATATTTAATAGTCTTTCCTGTAGAAACCACAAATTTTTATGTATTGTTTTCTAAAAAATAAGTACACACATTAAAAACAGTGGACATTGTAAGTCAAGGTGGCATCTCATACATCTAGGTTTATAATAGTCTTCTATCTTCTTATTTTCCTGTATTATATATTTTGTCCTCTTTTAACAAAAAGTCAGAAATCAGGCAAAGCAAAAGCTAAATGCCTCCTCATTTCTGTTTTATACTTTCTCTCCTCCTTTCTCATTCTTCCTTCTTCTCCTTTGCTCATTCTCCAACTTTCTGTTCCCCACGACCAAAGTATAAATAGCCTAAGTACCCGCAACATATCATAACTAAAGTGTCTAACTGTTCATTGAAAACCTCACTGGGAAGTTTATAGGTCTTATTATATTCTTGTCTCACTTCACCTTTCTCTCCACAATGAACTTCTAGGTTCCACAATCATACATTCTTAACTTTGCTATATATTTAGCCAGTTCAGCTTTTTCCTTTCACCTTTTCCTAGGTTCCTCATGTAGATCTTGATGGTGTCAAGTAAAATAATGTGAAAGGTAGTTTTTTAGAAGTGAGAAGATTTGATTCCCAGAGAAAGCATCACTAATTTCACTAGCAAGCCATTTTATAAACTTATTTATTGAAATATTATGCTCTCTATTTATCTCTCTATGAAAATTAGAATAACAATAACTATAATTTGTGTGATAATTAAAGGATCTCAAAGTATTAGCTAGTATTTCATTTGATACGTTTGAACACTAAAATAGGCAGGATGGATATTACACTCGACTTACTCCCTCAATATAAATGTGGAAAGCAAGGCTGAAATAGTTTAATTAATAACTGACAAAATAAGGTCCACATTTCTGATGGTATCTCTGTCCCAGACCCATTTTCCATATTTAAATAGGAAAATATGAAAAACATTATAGATACTTTTCTTTTCTTTAGAAACTAGGTTATATTATCAAGGATGGATAAAATAGAACTTGAGATCTCCCAACTTCTTCTCACTGGTCAAAATGAAAATAGGTGAAGGACTTGTATGCATGCATATAAACATAACCAATGAACGCAACACACTGGCGGGGAGGGGCGGTGAGAGCATGTGCTGGGAGGGGTAGGGGAGGCCGGGGGAAGGTCAATGGGGGAAAAAAAGGAAACATATGTACTACTATTTGTAATACTTTAAACAATAAAATTAAATTTAAAAAATTATTTGGGAAAAAAATGAAAATAGGTTGTAAATGTATGTAGGAAGCAGCATCTGTTGAGGATGGGAGAAAGGTCTTTTGAATCTCAAACACATGCTATTGGTGTGGGTACATACACATGTAGGGGGAGAAGGGGCTATAGTTATATGTGGGTGATCATGTCATCCAAATTGGGATAATTTTGAGAGTCAGAGGGAATGCTAACTAGGAATGATCCTGAGAAATAGCAGGCATAAACTGGGACAGTCTAGGGAAACTGGAACATATGGTTACTTTAGGGATTGGGAACTAGGGTATATCAGGAAAGCCATAATGGTTTCTAGGGGTTGGTAAGCCTCGGACTAATAATTAGCATTTAACTTTCTGTTTCTCCTCAAGCTCCCCATACTTATGGGAAAGAGATTCCATAGGTAGCTGCTGGTTATTGCTTATTTATACACTGCCCTTTATCTTCTCTCAAGTAGGTTATTAAATAACCTATTTCCAGCAGAGTGATCCTTTCGTTCTTCTAGTATAAATCCATGCCATAAATTCGATAATTATACAGTCAATTATAAGGTATTACTTTTATTGATTACACAATTTACTTGTACCTTTCCAAATTTACTATATTTTCTTGGATAACCAAAATCTTAAAGTCTTTCTCTATTCTTAAAAAAAAAAATCTTAGTTTTATTCATAATCCATATTTTAACATTGTGAGTCTCTGGGTTCTTAAAGATGAGAAACTAATTGTTATTGGTTGAATTGTGTTCCCCCAAATTCACATGTTAAAGCCATAACATTCAGTACCTCAGAATGTGACTGTACTTGCAGATAAAGTCTTTAAAGAGAGGATTAAGTTAAAATGAAGTCTTTAGGGTATGTTCTAATCTATTCTGATTAGCATCCTTATAAAAAAAGGAAATATATATATATACACACACAAACACAGAGAGAGAGAGAGAGAGAGAGAGAGAGAGAGAGACCAGAAACATGTGAGTATACAGAGGAAAGACCACAGTGAGAAGGCATAGTGAGAAGGCAGTCATCTGCAAGCCAGGGAGAGAGGTTTCAGAATGAAATCAACCCTACCAATACCTTGATCTTGGAATTCTATCTTCCAAAACTGTGAGAAAATAATTCCTATTGTTTAAGTCACCCAAAAATAGTCATCCTATAATTTAAGCAGCCCTAGCAAATGAATACACTAGCTATAATATATTACTTTTTTTTTTTTACCAATTTGTTGTACTCTTTTTTTTTCATTTTTGTACATTCACAACTCCTTCCTAGTCCATTTGTTACTGGAACAGGTTTTTTGTTTTTGTTTTCAGAACAAAAACATTTATTTATTTATTTATTTATTTTATTGTCTAAAGTTTTACATATGTCTCCTTTTTCCCCAATTGATCGCCCCCCTCAGCCATTCCCACCCCAGGCAAGCCCCCACTGCCCCAGTGTCTGTGTCCATTGGTTGTGCTGATATGCATGCATACAAGTCCTTTGGTTGATCTCTCTCTTTTTTTTTAAAGTAGCTTCTTTTTTTAAAAATTTTTTATTAATTTTTTTTTTTTTTTAAAAGAGGGAAGGGGGAAG
>NW_005365553.1:1279315-1304194 GCF_000412655.1 Myotis brandtii | reverse complement strand
AGTCTGCATTCCCACCAGCAGTGCATGAGGGTTCCTTTTTCTCTACATCCTCGCCAGCACTTGTCATTTGTTGATTTGTTGATGATAGCCATTCTGACAGGTTTGAGATGGTACCTCATTGTTGTTTTGATTTGCATCTCTCTGATGATTAGTGACTTTGAGCATGTTTTCATATGTCTCTGGGCCTTCTGTATGTCCAGAACAAAAACATTTAATGGTAGATGTTAACATGCATGTATACATATAATAAACATACTCATTATGTGCATACATGAAATGAAAGAGGCATTTTACAAGAATATTTTTCAGAACCAAAAGGCATGCATTTCCAAACTGAAAATATATGCAAGGAATACCTAGAAAATGAGTAATACTGACCAACTCATGTTGATCCTTGTGATGCTATTAAAACATTCCCAGAAACAGGAAAGCATTCAACAAATAGTACCTAAATGCTTACTTTGGACCAAGCACTTTTCACACATTATGGCAAATCCCAAAATATGTTATGACTTAAATCATTAAAAATAATGATATCTTGCCCTAGCTTGTTTGGCTCAATGGATAGAGCATCGGCGTGTGGATCAAAGGGTTCTGGGTTTGATGCTGATCAAGAGCACTTACTTTGATTGCAGGTTCCACCCTGGTCTGGGCCCTGGTCAAGGCTTCTGCAGGAGGCAATCAATCGATGTGTTTCTCTCACATCGATGTTTCTCTCTGTCTTTCCCTCTCTCTTCTACTTTCCCTAAAAATCAATGGAAAAATATTCTCAGGTGAGGATTAACAAAAACAAAACAAAACAAACAAACAAAAAAAAACAATATCTAAAGATTATGTATAAATATTACAACCATTTTGTTTTTTGACACCATTACTTAGCTGAGGATTAACAAAAACAAAACAAAACAAACAAACAAACAAAAAAAACAATATCTAAAGATTAAGTATGTATAAATATTACAACCATTTTGTTTTTTGATACCATTACTTAGAAAATGATAGTAATGTTTTTATGACACTTAATTGTAAGAGGTAAAAACCCCATGTATTTAAAGCAATTTATTTTAAAGTTAGATTTTTTAATGTTATGAAATGTATTTTTTAAATATAAGAATTACTAAATTTATATTGATACTTATATTATAAGGATTATTCTCTAGATAATTTATTGTTTTAGACTTTATAAGTCAAAATGAAGCCTCAAAGTCCTCTGTTCCGGGTATTTTCACATAGTAGGTGGTCCCTAAATGTTGATTGAAAATATAAGCATTCTACTATCCATTGGCATAATTATATACCAAAACTCTGATGAGGCAATCTGTGTCTTAGTGAAAATAGTTATTGTAAGAATATGTTTTTCCCCTTTAGCTCAAGATGAGAAAATGAGGCTTATGTCTGTTGGTTTTGGTAGTTTCAGGGATACAGTGATGGTTTATTGTACCATTCTGTTGTGTTCTTAAACAGGAAAAGTATGAGCTAATTCTTTGGTAGTCTGGTAGCACTTTAGCAGCCACTGGATAAAGTGAATTTCTAAGTTAATATTCTTTCTTATTAACAAATGTTAGAAATTGAGATAAGGAGGGAGCTTGATGTTGGAATTTTCTTCGACCATATCTCTTAGCTCTTATGGGTTTAGCTCACTTTTAATATTTTAATGAAGGCTTTTTATGTGCTTGTGCTACTTAATATTCCAAATTAAGGTCTAGTCTCTTCCTGATGTAACTCCCATTATGTCCATCAAGAAGAGTCTGGTAGAAAACCCTATATCTGCATGGAATAGTTTGTGCCTTAAGCACAGAAGGTCAACAGTCATGCTTTGACTAAGCTACACTACTTAATGCGAGCCTCAGTGCTTCAGTGAAAGCATTTTACATTTTAGTTAAAGCACCAGAGTTAGATAATGATAAGTTTCAGTATGTTCTCAATCAAAAATTATTTCATAGTTATTCTAATGTCATTCTCCACTTTCAATCTTTGATGTGAGGGCTACTGAGGATTTCAAGAAAACCACAGATTTAAACTTCAATGGCTTCCAGTAAATTTGAAAACTTTGGTAAATGGGGAAAAAAAACTTTAATGAATACTATAACTTTGTTAACTGCAACAATCTTTCCATTTTTACCCTAATAACTTGAATTCACTAGTTTTTCTACTAAGGACTGGTGGTCAACCACTAGGAGAAGGAGAGAAAAAAACCTAGAACAAAATTCTTCAGCTATCTAATACTTCATTAAATGAAAAATATAACCAAGAATAAGAATTATTTATGCAAGAAAAAAATTCAACAACATATTGAAATTTCTAGAGAGGAACAAAAAATTCATTGGGGAAAAAATACTACTTGAGCAAATCTGATTTTTAGGAAAGTTCTCGGGCTTTTTGCCTTTCAGAACAAATACCAGAAATATTTCTCTGTCTAATATTCTACCCACTTACTGGTGTTAGTATTGTTCTGAGAGCATTGTGCTCCTATGCATTATTATGAAAATGAAAACTATCTCGATCTTTTATCCAAAGAAATCACATAACTTTTTAAAGAGTAATTAAGGAAGAGATGTAAAATCTCTCTTTTCCTTTAGAAATGTGGAATTGACATAGTCTCTAAACTAGAGTTAATCATGGAGAAAACTGATAAAGATGACAACCTAATTATAGATGTGAGACATTCTATGCTAAATATTTGGAAATCTATCTCCCGAAAAGTACCACCATTGGTGTTTCAGGTTTCTAAGTTAAGGACAGACACTGCTTGTCAGTACTAGACAGGCCAAAAATGAAAGGGACCCAGGAGATTAAAATGCACCTGCTCTTCGTCTTATAATGAGAAGCTGGAGGCGGTCATAGGCTTATAATGCATTATCACTTATTAATATCTTACTGTGAAGTTGATCAAACCCTTTACAAATAATAAACAGAAATAAATGTTTTGTTAGTGGAGAGGTTTGTTCAGAAGTTAAAAGAAACAGCCACTGCCTTGAAATGTGTTCTAGTTACTTATTCCTACATAACAAACTACCACAAAACTTAGGAGTATAAAGCTAGGACCATTTTATTATGCTCATGAAATGTTTCAGTGACAGGGGATGATTCGCTGAAGGCTGCAAACAGTTTGGGATGGAGGATTCCCTTTCTAGCTTCTTTACTCACATATCTGACACCTTGAATGAGATGGAAGAATGGGCTCAGCTACACATGTTGATTGAGGAAATCTACAGGCTGACTGCACTCAGCCTGGACTTGTTACACAGTTGATCAGGGCTCCAAGAGCAAGTGTTCTAGTGAAGAAGGTGGAAAATCCATGGATTGTTAATGACAGACCTTTGGAAGTCACATAACATATTATATTGGTCAAAGCTGGCACAACTTTGGCCCAATTCAAGGGGAGAGGACATGGATCCCACCTATCAATGGGAGTAGTGTCAAAGATTTATGGTCATGTCTTAAAACTGCATCCGAGTGTGTTGGAGTGGAAAAATAAGGCACTGAGATAGTTCAAACTTCAGATGAGCAATGACATGAATCATAAGCATTCTCTATCGCTGTATCTAGTTGTAAAACACCATTTTTAAAAAAATTTAGAATAAATAAAAGTAGAAAGAAATATCAAAGAGATTTTGTTGTAATTTTCTGCTAAATAATGTTTTATCCCAGGGCTTATGTAGAAAGCTGGAAGCTAGTATCTTTAAAAAAGATATAGAGGTAATGACAAGAAAATGAATCTTTATAAGGAAATAAAAGTTTGAGGATTTAGTTCATAGTGATTTAAAAAACACACAACTATAACTAGATATATTTAGCCTAAAGATTTAACATTGATTTAAGTGAAAGTTGGGCAACTATACTTTTTGCCTGTTGATCTTGAAACTTTCCTTTAGCCTTGTCTTTCCATTTCTTCCTACTATAAACATGGAAGGTCATAAATCTTATAGTAAGACAAAATAAATTGACACAGCTATTTAAAGAGAATGAATGATAAATTGGACAAAGAAATCGATTTAATTAGCCAGAATGAATTTTTCAATCTAGTCAAGATTCCTTTTATTACTTGCTTAAGTGAGTTTGGTTGCTCCATTGGCAGTATCTGCTGAACTGAGCAGGTTTTCTGAAATAGGAGATTTGGACCTATTGCATAGGCCATTTAAATGGTCAGGAAAAAGGTTGGAATAAAACTTGTCATGATAAATGTATATGGTTCCTGTTAGCTAAGCCAAAGCCCTTGAAACTGAAATGTGTCACATGTTAAGCCAGGGAACTGTGGGTAGTCATCTCTCTCTCTCTCTCTCTCTCTCTCTCTCTCTCTCTCTCTTTTACTAGTTCATATGTTTTATTTATTAAATTTATTGGGGTGACATTGATCAACATGAATATATAGGTTTTGGGTGTGGGTTTCTATGTTATAAGATCTGTATATTGCACTGTGTGCCTATCACCCAAAATCAAATCTTCTCATCACCTTATGTTAGGATCCCCTTCTCCCCCCACCCCTTCCCTTTGACAATCACTACATTTTTGTTTGTGTTCATGAATTTCAGTCTTATATCTCACATATGAGTGAAATTATATAGTTCTTAGCTTTATTTGACTGACTTATTTCACTTATTTCACAGCATAATGTCCTCAGGGTCCATCCATGCTGTTGTAAATGGCACTATTTCATCCTTTCCTATGGCTGAGTAGTATTCCATTGTATATATGTAACACATCTTTATCGAGTCCTCTATCGTGGGACACTTTGGTTGTTTCCATATGTTCATTGCATTCATTCACATTGGTCTTTGCAAACTACACCTACTGTATCATCAATGATAAGAATAAAAGCTTAGTGGTTAGTTAGAGGGATGTTACAAAAATCCACACAAGGAAATAAATAATGATAAATAAGACCATGTGATTGCAATGGGATTATTGGGAAGTTATTCAGTTTTGGATAAAGTCTGAAGAAAGAGACAAGAGGATTTCCTGAAGGATTAGACAGGGTTTGTGAGAGGAGGAATGTATAAAGGATAATTTCAAGTTCTTGGCTTGGGCAACTGCAAGGATGGTGTTCTTACCCCCTGAGATAGGAAAGAGCAATTTGGGGTGGAAGATCAGTTTAATTTTGGACATGTCATATTTGAAAAGTCTATTAAAAATTCTTGTGGCAATATCTAGTTGGCAGTTGGTTACATAGATTTGAGACACTGAAGAGAAGACTAAGTAAGATGAGTCAATTTTTGAGTCCTTGGCAAATAAATGGTATTTAGAGCAATGAAGTTGGATGGCTCACCAAAACAGTGAGTGCAGGTAAAGAAGAGGAGGTGATCAGAGATTGAACCTTGGAATATCCAAAATTAAGAGATTGACTCAAAGAGATAATACTGCATGTGCAAAATACAGAAAAACTATTTACTTTAAGGAAAATAAATTGTTTTAGTAGGGAGAACTTCATGGGTGAAATAATATTTCAATTGATTCCTAAGAATAGGAGGGATTGTGAATGTGAAAAATAGGGAAGGAGTTAGTTACATTATAGTAGAAAGGAATATGGTGAACAATATATGAATATGGAATAATAAGTATTTCATTTTGATTGTTAATAGTACATATCAAGTCTTAGCAGTAAGTACATAGATAACATAAACACTATACTTCAGCTAGTAGAGAACTATGGAAGACCTTTTCACACAGAGTGGCATGGTGAGATGGTGCTTTAGGAATACTAATCTAGCAGCAAATCGATCAATGTGATATACCACATTAACAACAATGGATAAAAATCATATGATGATCTCAATAGGTGCAAAAAAAGAGCATTTGACAAAATTAAACATCCATTTATGATAAAAACTTTTAACAAAGTGGGTATAAATGGAACATACTTCAACATGATAAAGACCATATATGACAGACCCACAGCTAACATCATTCTCAACAGTGAAAAGCTGAAAGATTTTCCTCTAAGACCAAGAACAAGATGAGGAGGCCCACTCTCACCACTTTTATTTAACATAGTATTGCAAGTTTTAGCCTCAACAATCAGAAAAGAAAAAGACATACAATGCATCCAAATTGGAAAGTTAGAAGTAAAACAGTCACTATTTGCTGATGACATGGTACTATATATAAAAAACCCTAAAGAGTCCACAAAAAAACTATTAGAATTGAATTCAATTCAAAAACTATTAGTAAATGAATTCAATTAAGTTGTGGGACACAAAATTAATATACAGAAATTTATTGCATTTCTATACACTAATAACAATCTATCAAAAAGAAAAATTAAGAAAACAACACCATTTACAATTGCATCAAAAAGAATAAAGTACTTAGGAATAAATTTAACCAAGGAGGTGAAAGACCTGTACATATAAACTATGACATTGGTGAAAAAAATTGATGACAACACAAATAAATGCGAGGGCATATTGTGCTCATGACTGGAAGAATTATTATCATTAAAATGTTCATGCTACCCAAGCAATCTACATATTTAATACAATCCTTATCAGAATAACAATGAGTTTTCACAAAACTAAACAAATTTTAAAATTTGTATGAAACCACAAAAGACCTAGCTTCCCCTCCACATTTTGTGTTTTTGATGTCACATTTTACATTCATTTATTTGTGTATCCCTTAACTGATTATTTTAGCTTTAGTTATTTTTATACTCCTTCTTTTATCATTCATATTAGTTTTATAAATGGTTGATTCACTACATTTACTATATGGTTGTCTTTAATAGTGAGATTTTTCAAAATATATTTTATTTTTTGTTTTGGCCTTTCCTTTTTTCTTAAAAACATCCCTTTAACATTTATTGTAATGCCAATTCAGTGAGGGTGAACTCTTTTAGCTTTTGCTTGCCTGGGAAACTTTATTTCTCCTTCAATTTTGAATGATAATCTCATTAGGTAGTGTATTCTTGATTGTAGGCTTTCTCCATTCATCACTTTGAATATATAGTACCATTACCTTCTGGCCAGAAAGTTTTTGCTGAAAAATCATCTGATTATCTCATGATGGTTTACTTGTATGTGACTAGTTGTTTCCTTGTGCTGCTTTTAAGATTCTCTTTTTATTTTGAACTTTTTAAAAATATATTTTTATTAATTTTAGAGAGGAAGGGAGAAGGAGAGAGATAGAAACATAAATGATGAGAGGGAATCATTGATCAGCTGCCTCCCGCATGCCCCCTACTGGGGATCAAGCCCACAGCCTATGCATGTGCCCTGATCAGGAATCCAACTGTGACCACCTATTTCATATGTTGGTGCTCAACCACTGAGCCACACCTGCCAGACAACTTTTGATATTTTAATTATGCTGTGACTGTTTTGGGGGTTATCTTGTTTAAGACTCTTTGTGCTTCCTAAACTTGAATGTCTACTTTGGAGGGATACAGTTGTTGGCTGTGGTCCCCCACTGAGTATGGTGGCATGGGAGTCACTTTGGAGGGGTGCCAGCCAGGTTGGGCTAGTTTGGTAGGGTTTGCCCTCAGATGAACCCCAAGGTGGGGCAAATGGAGATAGCAAGATTAATAGGGAGATCAGAAATGGCACCCACAAGAGATGAAATACCTAAGTGGAAGGAAAGTGAGAAAAAAAGTGATGTCTACCAGCACTCCATCCCTGGAGACAATTCCAAAAGATCTTTACCTCTTAGACATAAGCCCTAAAATTATTCAATGTATATCCTTCACATATGACTCAGGTGCTTTATAAACTGCTGCCTCTGTGCTGGAACTCAGAGCAAGTTAATTTGTGTAATAGCCCTTTAAGAGTGGAGTCTCCTACAGCCGTTTTGCTCTCCTGGACATATAAGCCCTGTTGGTTTTCAAAGCCAGATATGCTGAGTGCTCCTCTTCCTGGTACAGATCACTGGGACTGAGGAGCCCCCTATGGGGTTCAGACCCCTTGCTTTTCAGGTGAGACCTCCACAGATGTGATATCTCTCCTGTTTATGGGGTTGCTGCCCTGGGGGTTCTGGGTCCCGATTAGACTTCACATCTGTCCCTCCGAACCAAGTTGATGTGTCTTTATCTTTACTAGAGGCCCAGTACATGAAATTCGTGCACAGGTAGGGTCCCTACCGGCTGCCAGCTGCCGGCTGGGGCCTCCCTTCATTCCATACCACCTCCTGGTGGTCAGCACATGTCATAGCGAGTGATCGAACTCCCAGTCGGTCAAACTCCTGAGGGGACTTTGCATATTAGGTTTTTATATATGTAGATTTGTAGACAATCTGTTCTACTAGTTTTCAGGTTGTTCTCAGATATGGTTGTTTTATATGTACCTATAGTTTTCATGTGTCTGTGGGAGGAGTTGAACTCAGGTTTTCCTACTCTGCCCACTTGACCCTTTTTTCAGTTGATAATTTTTTAATGCATACTCTAGGTGATTTTTTATATTAAGATATATGCCAACAGCTGAGAACTACTAGTTTTTCATTCCGTAATTGCACAAAGCTTGCACTAAAGTATAGGCTCTATTTTTACAGCTCACACTAGTTTAACTCATATTCTACTGTGCTAAACTATGTAGTTCTGCAATAAAATAAGTGTTGCTCACATTCAATATTTGGCCAATATGATACCTTCTGTTATAGGGAGATTGTTTTTTCTTTAATCATTTTGAACCCCATCTCTCTTATGTCTATGTGGTAGAGTGGTAGCAAACAGGCTTTGTTAGGTAATCCCTACCTTACTTACATTTTGTCTACCTCCCCACTATCCTAGAATATAAGCATCACTAATGAAGGTAGTTGTCTATTTTGTTCACTACTATGTACCCAACACCTAAACAGTACCAGGAACATAGGAAGTGCTCAACAAATAATTGTTAAAGGACTCACTGACCAAATGAATGAATGTAGGTGATAGTGCTTTCAAGTTACATGCTGGCTGATAAAAGTATGAAGCTATCTTTAATCCTAGACTGCTTACATTTTTACATGGTTACATAATTTTCCTGGTGGTAACAATCATATTTTTATTTAAAAGTTTTATTCCACATCTTAGAAATTTTGGAAATCAGGATAAATGTATTTAAGTTATATTGTTCCAAAAACAAAACAAAAAAATCCCAAAGACATTTGAAAAGATGTTGTAAAGAATATTTAAATAACAGCTTCTAGTCAAGATGGTGGAGCAGATAAACACTGTACTTTATGCCATGGCCACATGAAAATTACAACTAAAGTACAAAACAACCTTTATTGAGAACCATCTGAACAGAAGTCCTATAACTAAGGCTTTACAGAAGAAACCATGTCGAGACTGGTCGTGTGGGCGGAGATGAGGAATGGGCTGATCCCACACCCATGAGTGGGGGTTAATAATTGGGAGGATTATCTCAGCTACAGAGATCCTCCCTGAGGAGAGAGGTGTCCCAGGCTCATACCAGAGTCTCCAACCCAGGGTTTCAGTGCTGGGAAGAGAAGTCATCATAACTTTTGACAGTGAGAACCAGCAGAGATTGTGACTGAGTGAGGCACAGGGCTGCTGGAATCCCAGGTGTTTCTCATAGAGAAACTAGCATGGACTTACTTGCAGACAGACTCACTCATGCTGGGGCAGCACCTTGAAAGGTTCCAGGGACATAACATACAGGGAGAAGCTGAATTATCTGGCTTCAGGCAAGGGTGGACGGGCAGTTTTCTTCTAGACAGAAGTGCTGGAAGAAGCATTTTTTGGAGATGCCGTATTTGAGTCTCCATCAGTCTGGCAGATTTTTCCCTGACCTGATGATTCCCTGATACCCTGCCTCACCCAACTTGCTGGCCCACCCAACTGCTTCCAGTGGCTTTTTCAGGCAAATGGGATGTATTGTCTCATGCTGTGGATCTTTCTAAAAATATCTCAAACCCCAAACAAGTAGCACCTGGCCTTGGTGTACCCTGTACATTTTTCTAAGCAGCCCCAAGCCTGGCACTGGCAATAGCTGGCCTAAGTATGCAGTTAGCTTCTCCCAGGCAACTCTAAGTCCGTCACAGTGGCAACCTTCTAAAGATAACTTTATTGTTCATACCAGGTGGTGCCGAGCAAGGCACATGCAGTTCTGACTTTGGCTAGCACATCCCAGGAGACTGCAGAACCAACACATTTGGGGGCCAGGTTCAGACACCAGAATACAACCCAACTACCTCCCCAAATGACACACTGTAAGGGCAAACTCTGAAGGCACCAAAGCCTTGCTAAAGTGAATTCTTCTCTGTAGGGTAAGCCCTTGTACAAAAACTCCTCCACTGTAGTCTCAGCCAGTCCTCACAATCAGTCAGCCCGAGGGTCAGTCTCTCCCACTTACATATCAACAGCAATCAAGGCTCAACTATATCAGGAGAGCACACACAATCCACACAAGGAACATATCTGGAACACCCGGCTCAGGTGACTACTGAGCCCTACAGGACACTTATTACATAAGGCCACTCTAAAAAGACTGGCAAAGGGGCAGCTCTGCCTCATAGTCAGAAATAAACAGAGGGGAGCAACCAATATGAGAAGACACAGAAACATGAACCAAATGACAGAATTAGATTAACAATACTTACTCTAGACAAAACAGACTTTAAAACAAAGACTATAACAAGAGACAAAGAAGTACCCAGCAATTCCACTATGGGTATTTATTCAAGCAAACCCAAAACAGTAATTCCAAAAGACATATGCACTCATATGTTCATTGCAGTATTATTTACAACTAAAGGCCCAGTGCATGAATTTGTGCATGGGTGGGGTCCAGCCGGCCCGGCCCCAATTGGGAGGAGGAGATTGTGGGTGATTGGCTGGTGGGCCCCGCCCCCGATTGGGGTTGGGGGGCCAATTGGGGGCGGGACCGACCAATAGGGAGAGGCTGTGGGTGGTGGGCTGGCCAGCCCCACCCCCAAATGAGGTGAGGGGTGCTAACCAGGGGGCCAGTGGCCTGGGGGAGGGGCTATGGGTGATTGGCCGGATAGCCCTGCCCCTGATTGGGGTGGGGGGATGATCTGGGTTGGGGCAGGGTGGGAGGAGGGGCTGCAGGAGGTTGGCCGGCTGGCCCCGCCCCCTATCATGGTGGGTGGGCTGATCGGGGGCAGGGCTGACAGGGGAAGGAGGATGAGGCGTTTGGCTGGCCAGCCCCACCCTTGATCAGGGTGGGAGAGTCCGGTAGTGGGCAGTACTTATTAAAGGATACTATTGAGAACAGTAACTGGGAAGAATGGGAAAAGAGCAGGTTTGAGCAGAGGAATAAGTAAAGCTGTCCAGGGATCAGCCTCAGCTAACCACATAGAGAGCTCTTGGGTCAATGGGGAAAAAAGGAGACATATGTATCTAATCGGGCCGGTTTGCTGGCCACAGTGGGCATCATAGCGACCGGTCATTATGGTCATTACGGCTGCTGGCTTTTTATATATATAGATATATAGATAGCCAAGATATGGAAGCAACCTAAATGTCCATCAATAGATGAATGAGTAAAGAAGTAGTGATGAATATATACAATGAAATATGACTCAGTCATAAAAAGGAATGAAATCTTTCCATCTGCAACAACATGGATGAACCTAAAGGGTATTGTGCTGAGAGAAATATGTCAGACAGAGGAAGACAGATGCCAGATTATTTCATTTATATGTCAAATCTAAAGAACAAAATAAACGAACAAACAAAAAAACAGACTTATAGATACAGAGGTCATTTAATGGTTGCCAGATATGAGGAGGTTGGGGAAATTTGTGAAAAAGGGTATAGAGGTTAAGAAGTACAAATTGATAGTCACAAAATAGTTGCAGTGATATTAAATATAGCACAGGGAATGTAGTCAATAGTATTGTATTAACTATGTATGGTGCCAGATGGTACTAGATTTATCAGGGTGATCATTTTGTAAGATATATAAATGTATAATCACTATGTTGTACACCTGAAACTACTATAATGTTGTATATAAACTATAATTCAAAATGAAAAATATTAAAAACAATATTTAAATAAACATGATATATTTAAACCAATATTGACAAGACTTTGGATACAGCATAACAGGAAATCGTGATGGCTATAATAGACAAATGGAGTATATGGGTAGATGTGAACTATTGTAGTGGAAGAATCAACACAGCCTTCCAACTGACATTAGGCAGTAGGCAAGATGTATGAACTAATAATAATGAAATTTAAGTTCGTGGATATTGGGGGTAAATGGTCAAGCCACTAGCTGAAAGGGATAGGGGGAGATGTAATAGGAGAAGTCATTTTAACTAAGAATTTAGAAGTTCAGCTTTGTGAATGTGGTCTTTGAGATTTTGTTATAGTCTCAAAGTAGATTAAGCAAATAGTTATCTGGAAATGAGGATGAATAAATAAGGTAGGAGATGGAGTTTGCTAGTGGACCATGGAAAATATTTAAGTCTTGAAATTTAGTGAAGAATATCTAAGAGAAAATTTAAAAAAATAATAAGAGAGGAGAAGATGGGGGAAAAGAAATGAAAACACAAATTTTGGAAGGAGGATTGAGATAAAAGAGCCAGTAAAGAAAACAGGAGACAAATTAGTTATAGAATCTTAGAGGAGAATCAGGAAGGACAGGGTCAGGCAGGTATAATCAGAGAGAGTAAGTTTCTAGTGGAAGCTCAAAGTCATGAAAGAGGATAAAATATGTTATGTTATGACATATTTGAGTTGATGAATATATTACTGTTAAACTTCAGGAGAAGAGTTTATATCCTGTGGCAAGATTATATGGAAATAAAGAACAAATGACAAGAGAGAGAAAACAAAACTAAAAGTTGGAGTAGAAATCTGTACATAATGCTAGAGGTATGCACAAAAATGTACTCATTGTTCAATCCCAATAAATCTTTTATTAAATGTTATTTTATTGTGGCAAGAACATTTAACATGAGGTTTATCATCTTAACAAATTTTTTAAGTGTACAATACAGTATTATTGAATGCAGTTGTAATATTGTAAAACAAGTGTCTAGAACTTTCCCAACTCTATTTGAGCCTTTGCTAAAATATCTGGGATATTTTAAGACTTTTGGACTTCTTGGTCTGTATATTCTTTTGCATCAAGGAAGCCTGTTTCTCTGAGTTTCAATCAGTTGTCCTTCTCTTCAGTCTATTTACAGAATAGCATTGTAGAATCCATTTGAATAGATAGGCAAATGTACAAGAGTTAATTAAGTTAAATATTGATGAAAATGTGATTTGTTTCTCAAGCTTATCAACCAAAATGAATATTAATCCAGTGTCTTACAGAATACTGATACATCTATCTCCTGGTGTACCAAATTATATTTAATTTAATTTTGAAATATTTTTATGACTTTTTTCAACTCAACATGTCTTTAAAAAATCAGTATAATTGATATATAAAATTATAAAATATTTAAAGAGTACATTGTGGTGATTTCATATATGTATACATTATGAAAGGATTCCCTCCAATTAATGCAACTGCCTTGATGGCATTATCCATACACTTTTTTAATGTGATGGGATATATGCATATTCTCAAGGATATAGCATTATAGTGAGTTATTGAAGTAAATAGAAGCTGAGACCACCAATGAGTAACTGGTGGTCTGCAGGGTAACCTAACATGCATCTGCCTGCATGAAAGGAATCTTCTTTTAGATTTTTACTATTCTAAGATATTATTTTCCATTTATTCATTAAAGTAAATGTGAAGCAAATATTTATTGCTCAAACTTTAATTTTTAAGTGACATCTGGGAGCCATTTATTAATGTTAAATAAAAAAGCCAAAAAGAAGCTTGCATATCTATGACCTCATCTGTAAGCTAAGGAAATGCTCCACTCTTTTCATTGCAGTAACACTGTATATTTCCTAAGTGTGGATTCACCACCAAATTTGAGTAATCTCAATAAGCAGTGTTACCCTATGGCTGACATATTAAGCTTTTTTAGTTTTCTTCTTTGCTATCAGTTCAGTAATTTTTTTTCATATGACTTCTGTAAAATATAGAATGACCTCATCAAATCTTGGCATAGCAAGATTTTGAATTTTGTCAATTAATTAATTAATTAATTTTTTCTTTGTTGATTAAGGTATTACATATGTGTCCTTATCCCCCCCATTGCCTCCCACCGCCTCGCTCATGCCCTCATCCCCCTAGTGTCTGTGTCCATTGGTTATGATTATATGCATGCATACAAGTCCTTTGATCTCTCCCCCTTCTCCCCATTCTCCCCTGCCTTCCCTCTGAGGTTTGACAGTCTGATTGATTGCTTCTCTGTCTCTGGATCTGTTTTTGTTCATCAGTTTATGTTGTTCATTATATTCCACAAATGAGTGAGATCATGTGATATTTATCTTTCTCTGACTGGCTTATTTCACTTAGCATAATTCTCTCCAGTTCCATCCGTGCTGTTGCAAATGGTAGGAGTTCCTTCCTTTTTACAGCAGCATAGTATTTCATTGTGTAGATGTACCACTGTTTCTTAATCCAGTCATCTGCTGATGGGCACTTAGGCTGTTTCCAAATCTTAGCTATGGTGAATTGTGCTGCTATGAACTTAGGGGTGCATATATCCTTTCAGATTGATGTTTCTAGTTTCTTGGGATATATTCCTAGAAGTGGGATCACTGGGTCAAATGGGTGTTCCATTTTTAGTTTTTTGAGGAAACTCCATAATGCTTTCCATAGTGGCTGCACCAGTCTGCATTCCCACCAGTAGTGCATGAGGGTTCCTTTTTCTTCACATCCTCGCCAGCACTTGTCATTTGTTGATTTGTTAATGATAGCCATTCTGACAGATGTGAGATGGTACCTCATTGTTGTTTTGATTTGCATCTCTGCATTATTAGTGACTTTGAGCATGTTTCTGTATGTCTGTTGGCCTTTGGTATGTTTTCTTTCAAAAAGTATCTATTTAGGTCCATTGCCTGTATTTTGATTGGGTTGTTTAGCTTCCTTTTGTTAAGTTGTATGAGTTCCCTGTAGATGTGGGAGATTAAACCCTTATCGGAGATTACATTGACAAATATGTTCTCCCATGCAGTGGGCTTTCTTGTTGTTTTGTTGATGGTTTATTTTGCTGTGCAGAAGCTTTTTAGCTCAGACATATGCCAAAGCAATATCTTCACCGATACAGCTCCAAGGGCAATGGAAACTAAAGAGAAAATAAACAAATGGGACTACATCAAGATTTTGAAATTTTTATTGTTATTATAGTAAATGAATGATAGAAATAGTAGATGTTGTGGCTCTGGCTGGTGTTGCTCAGTTGGTTGGGGCATCTGAGGTGGCAAGTTCAATTCCTGGTCAGGGCATGTACCCAGCTTGTGGGTTCAATCCCTAGTAGGGGCATATGCAAGAGGCAACTGGTTGATGATTCTTCCCCACCCTAACCTTCTCTAAAATCAATGCATATATCCTTGGGTGAGGATTAAAGAAACAAACAAACAGATACCTGAAAAAAAGAAGGGGAAAAAAAAGAAATAATAGATGTTGTCAGCAATCACTGTCACTATAGATTTCCCTATTATGGACTTTTATATAAATGGAATTGTGTAATATGTAGGCTTTGACTGGCTTCTTTCACATAAGCATAATATTTTCAGGATTCATCTGTGTTGTTGCATGTATCAGTATTTCATTTCTTTTTACAGCAGAGTAATATTCTATCATATGCATATACCATATTTTGTTTATCACTTTGTTGAAAACTGTGGGAAGCCCCTGTTGTCTTCATTAGCAGCGAGGTGTGGACAAGGAGCCTGGAATGCTGGTGACCCTTAAGCCCTGGCAAAGGTCAGAGCTATGCACTGACTGTTTCGTAGAGACAATGGTAGCTGAAGCAACTTCCCCACCAGATAGTCATGTAAATCTTTACTGATAAGATTGTCTGTTACTGGAAATTGCCTGCCTAAGGCCTATAGGTGTATCCCAAACTGAAAAAAAAGGATGGCAAGGCTGGAGCACAAGTGGAGTCCATCTTCTTGCTTTGGGCTTTCACCTGGCCCCCCAATTTCCAAATTATTTCTTGTCTTGTCTCTGTCATTTGCGTGCAGCCCCTCTTCCAGATCCTGAACCCTGAACCACACGGGACGTGGGTCATTCACAGAAAACATTTGGGTTATTTCCATCTTTGGGCTAGTATGGCTAATGATGTTATAAACACTTTTGCATAAGTTTTTGTATGGACATAAGTTTCCACTTCTCTTGGGTAGAATTTCTGGGTCTTATAGTAACTCTATGTTGAATCCATTGAGGAACTACTTGACTGTTTTACGAAGCAGTTATTTTACCTGTCTATCAGCAGTTCAGGAGACTTCCAATTTCTTCATATCCTCACTAACATTTACTATTATCTGACTTTAAGTTTCACCTGTCCATCTAAGCCTGGCTCATATGCTATCACTTCTACAGAGTCAGTCCTAATTCATTAGCAAAATATAGTAATTTCTTCTGCGGACTTCTACAGGATTATATTTGCTTCTTTCTTAGGGCTCACATCACTTTTCTCAATGTATCTTTGTTAGTATGGGTCTTACCTGCAAACCAAGTTCAACTTTATAGCAGGATTTGTGTCTAATTCACTAATTTCATCCTTCAAAGCATGGCTGTTAGGTAACTTTAACATAAGAGAGTTCAAAAAGTATTTGCTGAGGGTTTTGGATTAAAACCTATTTTAATGAAATATATGACAATTTCTGCCATATATGCACAGAGTTATTCAATTTCAAATTTTGTGCTACCACTTTTTAATCATATGCATTTAAGAAGATTTCTAAAACTTTCTAAGATGTTTCTCTATCTACAAATGTATAAAGTGACTATGAAGCATAAATGTGATAATTTATGTAAAGCCCCTGGTATAGTTCCTGGCACATATTTGATGCTCATTACATGGTAGCAAAATTGTTTTATAAGTATAAGCGATGCTAAATATAAAATGTAGTAATCCCTCACCACAGCACATTTCTCTTAATAAAAGTATAATATATGGATTTAATACTAGTTACATTTTATTAAATTGCAATAATTTTTGGATTGAATAAATATGAATTGCAGGTCACTTCCAATTGTAGAATCAAAAGCATTGAGTCTGGGTTTTTCATGCTAGATAACCTGCTGTAAGATGGATTGCATACCTCTATGTCTTTTGCTTCTATTCTGTTCCTCACCTTGAAGTACACCTCAATTATGCTAATATATCTCATAAAACACATTACATTTGTGCTGTGCACATTACTGTCTGGTTCTTAAATTCCACATGGTAATATTGCATGATACTCAGTGATGTAAAATTTCAATAATTCTGAATCTTTATTAAATGTGTGTGGAACGGAGAGGTACGATCACCAAGAATAGGAACAAATGGGTAATGAAAGTAAGAAGTGTAGTATCTTTAGAAGACAAAAATTAAAGCACATATGCACTCTCAAGGTGCTATTATATACAAAGAGTGAGGTTGCTGTTAGGCATACGTGGCAAGCTTTAGTTGTTGTATTGAAATATCAGTAGTAAGTATATTCTTTTATTATTTACTTGAGTGGATTTAAATGTTTTTACATACATCTTCTAATTTCTTTGCAAGATATAAATATTTAATATATGAGTTCAAATCATATTAAAAAACTTTACTGTTATGTGGGAGGGAATATTATGTGGAGAGTCTGCACTGTACTGGATACTGAGAATAAAAAAAAAAAAAGATTTTTATCCAAATTCTACTACTTGCCAGTTATGAAAATCCCTTTGAGACTCAGTTTCTTTTCTTTTTTTTTTCTTTTCTACAGAGAGGAAGGGAGAGGGATAGAGAGCTGGAAACATTGATCAGCTGCCTCCTGCACACTCCCCACTGGGGATGTGCCCGCAACCAAGGTACATGCCCTTGACTGGAATCGAACCTGGGACCCTTCAGTCCGCAGGCCGATGCTCTATTCACTGAGCCAAACCAGTTAGGGCGAGACTCAGTTTCTTTATCTACAAAATTAGATAATAATATTTCTCATGCTTAGCTCAATTTGTCTAGAGCAGTGGTTCTCAACTTTGGCTGCACATTAGAATCACCTGGGAATCTTTTTAAAATCCTGATTTCTGGGCCTCATCCTCTGGAAATTCTGTTTCTTTGTTATGGGGTAGCAACTGGAGATGATTTGCATAACAGTGGTCGGCAAACTGCAGCTCTGCAAACCACGGCTTGTGAGCCACATGCGGCTCTTTGGCCCCTTCAGTGTGGCTCTTCCACAAAATACCGACTTCTGCGCATGGGCCACGAAGTTTCAATTTCACTGTATGTGCGCGCCCACACGTGGTATTTTGTGGAAGAGCCACGCTCAAGGGGCCAAAGAGCCGCATGTGGCTCGAGAGCCGCAGTTTGCCAACCACGGGTCTAGAGCATTAGCTGAAAATTTCTCAGGTGATTCCACTTTGTAAATCTTGAAGTGCTATATTATCATTAAGTACTATGAACTGGTCCCTAAGACCCTTCCTCTCCCATCAAAACCTTCCAGTAATTTTTAAACATAAGAGTATTTCCTACCAGGTATCCTCTTCCCAGGACTTACTACCCAAATTGTCTTTCTTTGGAAGATCCTTAGCAAAATCTTGACTCTTCCATAGTAACTTTTCATCTTTATGCAAGTACAGTCATTCCATAGCCCTCCACCTTATGGTTTTCTTCCCCATCAAACACATAGTTCACTATTATAATCATTGTGTCAATTAAGGTTTTTGTTCAGTAAAATAAAACCAAACACACTTACTGCAAGGAGGTGTTTATAAGGAATTGATTTCAGAGAGGAAGGGAGAAGGAGAGAGAGAAAGAAACATCAGTGATGAGAGAGAATCATTGATTGGCTGTCTCCTGTACGCCCTTACACTGGGGATCGAGCCTGCAACCTGGGCATGTGCCCTGACTGGAATCGAATTGTAACCTTCTGGTTCATAGATCGATGTTCAACCACTGAGCCATGCTGGCTGGGTGGGAATTGGGTATTTACAGAGAATTAAATGTTCAGATAAGGGAATTAGGTATTTACAAAAACATTGTAAAGAGGTTGCCATTAGACTTTTTGTTATATGATCACAATACCACAACTATGATAAAGAGAGAACAAACCCTTGCTGTAGCCACAGCTTCTACCACTGCCACTGTGGACTCAGGTGGTTAGGGAGCAGAACATTCAGCCTGTTTGAGGTTAAAAATCCTGTCAGAGCTTGCTTGCTACCTCCCAAATGCAATGTGAATGCAACTAATTCGCTTCTGCAAACCTAGTTTCCAAAGGAGTCTAAGTCAAATGATTTTTAGCCTTCTAATCTCTCCAAGAGGAGAGTAAAATGAGGTATGGGAAAGCAAGTTCAAGTTACCATCATAGTTTCTAAGTAGTTAAGTCCATATCTCCAATGTTCTTCAGTGGTCTTGGAACCTCTCACCCTCAAACCGCATACTCAGCTAATGCTGTAATTGTATCTCGGGCCTTTAAGAATTATGTGAGGGGAGACACATGGTTCTAACTTTATGGGGCATTATCATTACCTAAGCTATAATTTATTTATCTCCTCTCAGTCAAGTTGGTATATATTTGCAAAAGCAATAAACAGGAATTCTTGAGTGTACATATTCTTAAGAAGCATGCTACCCTTACTGAAAAGCTAAAATACTTATTAAAGGTAATACTTATTAAATCATTAATCAAGAGCAAAAGAAAGATACACTTATGATTGGGAAAATAGGGTCCTCAAGTTTTGTTTGCTTTTTTTTTTTTAACTCCCACATGAATAAAGAAATATAGTTATCCAAGCACAGTGTTTGTCAGCAAGCCATGTGCATAGTGTCAATTTAATTTTCCTGTCGCTGTAATGCTGATAGAATCCCTATTTCCAGTTAGAAGGTAAATTGATATACACATTCTTTCACAGTCTGGACTTTTATAAAGTGTCTTCAGATTCTGGGACACAATGCAGACTTTCTTTTAAAGTTGTAGGAAGAGTCCAAAACCAACTAAGGCAGTCATGAAAAGGCACCTCAGATCTCTTGCTGTGGAGAGCAGAGTTACAGACACTTTTAACTGCCACCATCCTGGGTCCACATGTCTACAATGAGGTCAGGTGTCTCTAGGATATTCTCAGCCCATGATTGAGCATGGCAGGGATACTAGTGTTGGCCCATTCTGATGGGGCATTGGACTCCTCTAGTGGGCGAGTCTGCTTGGGAACTCCTATTTTTCTGGCTGAGTATTTCCTAGAGTTTGATATATTGCAGTCTGAGACTCTACCTACCTAATCTTTACTCTTATCCCTCGCCTTTCTCAGATGTATCAGAACTGTGTTGCATGCAGTCTGAAGGCTTCCTCTGCCTTCTCTTCCCCTTCTTTGTAGTTGTTTTTCCAGCAAGTATCTTGAAAGGCTGATTCCATCTTGGTGCCTGCTTATCAAATGAACTGACCAAATACTGTGACTTTACATATTACATGAGAAATTGTTTTAAAGATGGTGAACATGGAATTTCTATCTCCACTGATAATGGGAGTGGGGAAAATTGATTAAGGATAAATGAGAGGCCCTAGCTGGTTTGGCTCAGTGGACAGAGCGTCGGCCTGCAGACTGAAGGGTTCTGGGTTCGAGTCCGTTCAGGGGCACATGCCCAGATTGCGGGCTCAATCCCCAGTACGGGCATGCAGAAGGCAGCCAATTAATGATTCTCATCATTTATGTGTCTATTGCTCTCCCCCTCTCCCTTCCTCTCTAAAATCAATAAAAAAAAAAACAACTAAAAAAAACTTTTTTAAAAAAGAAGAAATGAGTGAAGTTACTTCAAGAAACATAATTAAATGTAAAGTCACACTGATCCTGATATGGGATGATATTGGAAGACAAGTTAGAAATATACTTAGAGAGCTTTAGGAAGAGAGTTGAAATCTAGATATATAAATATAATGTCTAAATCTATGAACATTCTCCCTGAGTAATAGAATTATCTTTGTTGTAGCAGTGAATTTGTGCTGTTGATACTAACTCTCCAATCCTACTGCTAGTTTTGGACAGGTTAGCCATATTATGGGTTAAATATACTCAAGGTTGCTCATCATCATTTATGGCATGTATTTATAAGTAATGCATTTGGGGTTTCAAATGTGGGACAGAATTTGGTTGTAATATAGAAACTACCTGAGTTTACTATTGTTAGTTCTGTAAATATAAAAGTTACCTTTTCCAAAAGGCACAACTTTCAAGGTTATGGTGTCTTTAGGTTATCAAACCTTGTTTTTTTTCATTTCCCTCAGTGACTCCCCAGTATTTTTGTCATTAATTAACCTGTTACTTTTGTATGGAACCTTGGCAGTTCTGCCCCCTACCTCAGATTTGCCATTGTAGATTGCTTAATGGAGCACTACTCCCTCATCCAAGGGTCTGCATTCCAGGGTGTGGGTTGAATTCTTTTGTAACAAGATGAACATGATGCCAGTAAAATGTAACAAGAACAAAGAAAAAAATCAACTATTCACATTAAGTATTCACATTCAACTATTATCTTTCTACAATAGTCAGATTACAATTTGTGAACTTGGTCAGAATGTGTGTGTGTTTTTTTTCAAATATTGGCAATACATTTCTTCTATAAAAATATCAGTAGTTTAGATGGGAAATATTTTAAGCAATTAGATTTCTGAGTGTCATCACTAAAAGAAATCAAACAGATTTTAATATGTAAAACTTTCTTTCAGATGACAATATACATTTTGTGTTTTTTTAATTATACTTAGAATTTCAGAGATTCATTAATTTTGAGATTTCTTCTCTACTTTCTCAATTCATCTTCAAGCTCATCCTTAGTGTGTAGCAATTTCCCTTCTGTACGAACTTCTAGAAGCCTCAGCTTCAGTATCTATTTTCTTAGGAGGGCTATATTTATATAAATGTATTAAACATGATTCTTCTTTGGAAGCAAATATTACCACAATTAGAATTCCCAGTTGTATAATAAAACTTTAAATCATAATTTCTATATAAAGACTTCTCTCATGGTTCTAAATAAAAGAAAATCTGCTTCTCTATTTACTTAACTTTTGGTGGTGATGAAATAAATAAAACATTAGCCAAAAAGTCATGGCGACTTTCTCCATTTTTTCCTCCCATCTATAGGTTATGTTTTACATGAATGTGAGTATGATGTGTCACAGTAGCATGATATATTGATTAGGTGAGTCAAGACTACTTTAAGGAACACTCACACTATTGAATTCTCATGTGGTGACATTATATTTTTGGTATTTCTAGCCTAAACGTTGATGAAAATAGGATCCTTTTTTGCTTTTTTGGTGACCTTTGGAAGAGAAAATTGAGTTCTAGTTACCATAAGAATATTATTTTTTTAATGAGGCTTATATTAAAAGTGAAATCAGGGAAATACCTAAAAAGTCTCTTGAGGTAAGGACAAAGCAATATCAAAATAGAGGTTAAAAGACTGAGTGCTGTGCTAATGAAGCACCTAACATATTGAAAACTACAAAGCATTATTAACACAGATTGAAAAAGACACAATGAAATGGAAAGATGTTCCATGTTCATGGATTAGAAGCATCAACATAGTGAAACGGCCATATTACTCAATGCAATATACAGTTTAACAAAGTGCCCATCAAATTTCCATGACATTTTAAAAGAAATAGAACAAAAAATATCAGATTTATTTAGAACAACAAAAGACCCCCAAATAGCCAAAGCAATCCTGAGAAAAAGGAATGAAGCTGGCGGTATCACACTCACTGACTTCAAATTATACTGCAAAGTGACAGTAATAAAAACAGCATGATACTGACAGAAGCAGACACATAGACCAATGAAGCAGAATTGAAAGCCCAGAAATAAACCCATATGTATATGGGCAAATAATTTTCAAAAAAGGAGCCAAAAACCTACAATTAAAAAAAGAAATCCTGTCCTGGCCGGTTTGGCTCAGTGGATAAAGTGTTGGCCTGCGAACTGAGGGGTCCCAGGTTTGATTCCGGGTCAGGGGCACATGCCTGGGCTGCGGGCTCCATCCCCAGTGTGGGGTGTACAGGAGGTGGCCAATCAATAATTATCTATCATCATTGATATTTCTATCTCTCTCTCCTCCCCTTTCCTCTCTGAAATCAATAAAAATATATTTTTAAAAAAAGAAATCCTTGTCAATAAGTGGTGTAGGAAAATTGGAAAGCCATATGCAAAAGAATGAAACTAGACTGCTGTTTGTCCCCATGTGCAAAAATTAACGTAAAATGGACCAAAGACCTAAATATAAGACCTGAAACAGTACATTACATAGAAGAAAACTTAGGCACTAAACTTCTGAAATTTGGTCTTAGAGAAGATTTTATAAATTTGACCCCAAAAGCAAGAGAAGTAAAGGCAAAGGTGAGTAAAGGAGGAAAGTATGAGGGACATCTGTAATAGTGTCAAAAATAAAATAAAGCTCTACTTACTACCAAAAGTTTAAAAAAATAAATGAATGGGACTATATCAAACTAAAATCTTTTGCACAGCAAATGAAACTGCCAACAAAACAAAAAGGCAACCAGAAGAATAGAAGAAGGTATTTGCAAACAGCCATGAAAAGGGATTAATTTTTAAAAATATGTAAAGAACTCATACAATAAACACCAAACAAATAATCTGGTTGAAACATTGGGCAGAGGCTAGATAGATACTTCTCCCAAGAAGATATACAAATGGCCAACAGATGTATGGTAAGATACTCAACTTCACTAGATATTAGAGAAATGCAAATCAAAATTACAATGAGACACCACCTCATACCTGTTACACTGGCTATTTATCAACAAGACAAGTAATAACTAGTTTTAGAAAGATTGTGGAGAAAAAGGAACTTTCATGCACTGCTGGCGAGAATGTACACTGGTACAGCCATTATGGAAAATAGTATGGAAGTTCCTAAAAAAATTAAGAATATAGTTATCATATGACCCAGCAACCCCTCTTCTGGGTATATACTCCCAAAATTTGAAACCATTTCTTTGCAAAGATATATGCACCCTTATGTTCATTGCAACATTATTCACGGTGGCCAAGACATGGCAACAACTGAAGTGTCCTTTGATAGATAATTGGATAAAGAAGATGTGGTACATATACACAATGGAATACTACTCAGCCATAAGAAAAGATCAAATACTGCCATTTGCGACAACATAGATGAACCTTGAGAATATCATGCTAAATGAAATAAGTTAGACAGAAAAAATTAAGAGTCATATGGTTTCACTCATATGTGGGATATAAAACTGAAAGGAACAAATGAACAAACAAGAAAAACAAACAAAAACTCATAGACACAGACATCAGTATGGTGGTTACCAGAGGGAAGGGGGATGGAGAGGTAGTAAAGGGTAAAGGGGGTTAAATATATGGTGACAGAAAATGATTCTACTTTGGGTGGTGGGCACACAATCCAATATACAGATCATGTATCATAGAAATGTACACTTGAAACCTATATCATTTTATTAAGCAATGACACTTCAATAAATATGATTGTTATAAAAAAACACAGAGGTTATGAGTCTCATTCTTTTTATAGAATACCTATAGTAGAGATTTAGAGAGCTCCAATAGTGGACATGTCTTATATTACAGTAGTTAGTACATTATTTATGTAAGCTAGAAATAATCCTATATAATAAAGAGGTAATATGCAAATTAACCCTCACGCCATAATGCCGTCACAAGATGGTGGCACACACAGTGGGGGCAGGACCAGCTGCTCCACATGCCTGCAGCCGCAGTTCCCGTGGCCCCACGGGGGGGCGGGAGGTCTGGCGGCCACTCCGGGCACCTGCCGCCAAGATTCCCTCAGCCCCACTGGGGGGCGGGTCTCAGCTGCTGCTCTGGGCACCTGCCGCCGTGGTTTCTGTGGCCCTGTGGTGGGGGGGGGGGGGGGGAC
>NW_005365553.1:1269112-1279300 GCF_000412655.1 Myotis brandtii | reverse complement strand
TGTCCCTGTGGCGGGGGGGGGGTGGGAGACCCAGTGGCCGCTCCACATGCCTGCTGCTGGGTTTCCCGCGGCCACGCCAGGCAGGTGTTGTGCCTGCCGCCGGAGTTCCCTCAGCCCTGCCAGGGGGCAGGTCCCCATTGCTGCTCTGCATGGCTTCCCTGGAGTTCCCTCAGCCCCACCAGGGGGCAGGTCCCAGCTGCTTCTCCATGCGGCTTCCGTCAGAGTTCCCTCAGCCCTGCTGGGGGGCGGGTCCTGGCTGCTGCTCCATGCGGCTTCCACTGGGGTGACCAGGCTGGCAGGGAGGGCAGTTGGGGGTGAGATCAGGCTGGCAGGGGAGGGCAGTTGTGGGCAATCGGGCCGGCAGGGGAGGGAGGTTGGGGGTAATCAGGCCGACAGGGGAGGGCAGTTGGGGGCGATTGGGCCGGCAGGGGAGCTGTTTGGCGTCAATCAGGCCAGCATGGGAGTGGTTAGGAGGTGATCAGGCTGGCAGGCAGAAGCAGTTAGGAGCCCATAGCCCCAGATTGTGAGAGGGATGTCCAACTGCCCACAGGGATCGGGCCTAAACCGGCAATTGGACATCCCCTGAGGGGTCCCAGATTGGAGAGGCTGCAGGTTGGGCTGAGGGACATCTCCCCCCAGTGCACAAATTTTGTGCACCAGGCCTTTAGTCTATATATATAAAAGCCTAAGCAACTGAACCATCTAACGACTGAATGACCGGTCAACAGGTCGCTATGATGTGCACTGACCATCAGGGGACAGAACTCAATGCAGGAGCTGCCCCCTGGTGGTCAGTGCACTCCCACAGTGGGAGCGCCACTCAGTGAGTTTACCAAGCAGCGGCGGCAGCAGCAGGTGCAGTGGGGCTGGGATGAGCAGGAGCAGTGTGGCGCCTGGCCTGGGCTTGGGCTCCTCCCTGGCTGTCTGCTGCTTTGCCCACTACTAAATCCCTCGGGGGATATCGGACTGCCAGTTTCTGCCCAATCCTTGCATGCCGCCTGCAGGGATCGGGCCAAAACTGGCAGTCCAACATCCCCCGAGGGGTCCTGGATCACAAGAGGGCGCAGTCCAGGCTAAGGGACCCCACTGGTACATGAATCCGTGCACTGGGCCTCTAGTGTCTTAAATAATTTTCTTATCTAATCTAAACACATGTAATTTATTGGTAATATTTGAGCATTCACTTAAAAATTTGTTTTTATTTGGATATAGGTATAAGCAGTCTTCTACTGCAGTAGGTGAGGTCACTGTAAAAGCAGGCTGGCAAACTACTGAATGAATGGCTTTTCCTGTATTATATCGGACATCACCCAGAGCATAAAATTTTGATTCTCTTTGGCAAATATAGGAAAAGGTCCTAGAGTTTTCAGACCCCTGTTAGTATCTGCTGCCATTAAGGTGTTTATAGCAAATAATAAAGGAAGCTATATAATTAACCTGGTGTAGTAAGATGAATATTGGCCTGCCAGGTAGGGTCCCTCCATTTGAATTAGACTGTCTATATGACTGTGGGCAAAACATGTCATTTTCTACAGTCATAGTCTTTTCATCAGTTAAATGAACTGTTCCTATCAATGATACTCAGCCACTGTTCTAGGTTTGTGATTCTATGGATTTTTTAATGAACAAATTAATTTTTTTATCTCTGAAAAATGGCAGATGGGCCCTACTTGCTCTGGTTGCCAAAATGATCATATTGTACACAATTGGACAATCAACATAATTTGATCTTTTTCTGTGTCTGGAATATTTCTAAATAAAACCAGAGCCTAATGAACTGCTCCCCCTCCCCACCTCGCCACCACCAATACATTGTAATTGTCTCCATTTATTGGCGTTGGTATAAATGGGAACTTCTCCTGAATTTTATTCCACCTTTCTCTTGCCTATCTCTTTCTCCTAGAAAACAGTATTTTTTTTCCTAAATGATCACATCTCTTTGTAGTGCAGAGTAATTAAATATTCAAAAGCAAAGTGTTGCTTGCTGCCAAGATCTCTTAATAATGTTCAACTATATTTTAGTTGAACTTGAAGGTTTATAAAAAATTTTTTCACACTCATTCTATGGAACTAAAATATTAATGCTGACAATGATGTGACTATAATAATTTTAGTAGGAGTAATTTCAGATGGTAAATAGTCTTGCAAATGATTGATAAAAACCACTGTCATATCTATGAGAATTTGAAAATCTTGTAACCCTTTTTCCTGTTTAAAGGCATATTCAGGTGGCTAGAAATATTTTTTAATATTATTGTTAGTGAAAACATGTATCTCAGGATATTTATAACTTTATCTGGGAAATATGTGTTGTCACACACTATGTACCTTTAATGCTTTTATAGTTCAAATTATATCAAGGTGATTGGAGCTTTTCTAGCATTAGAGTAAAAGTCTTTATTTGCCTGGCGGGGGGGGGGAGGGAACCATTCAGGAGAATAAGTCGATCAAGCAATTGTATAACATCTTGGAATATATTCATTTCCCACCATTTGAATTTCACTTCTGACAGACTGCTTTTCACACGCTAGCAGATTAGAATATGTAATTAGATCAGATCCTTGTACCCACTTTTCCTCATTCTTTTTTCCCCATGAAATTCTGTGCTTTTACAAAACATTTTTAAAAAATTAACAATTACATTGAATTTTACAAATTTAAAAATATATACTTGGATGCTTTTTAAAAATTAAGATAGTCCAGTCGTTGTGGCTCAGTTGTTGAGTGTCGAACTCTGAACCAGGAGGTCAGGGTTGGTTCGATTCCTGGTCAGGACACATGTCCAGGTTGAGGGCTCAATCCCCAGTGTGGAGTCTGCAGGAAGCAATGGATCAATGATTCTCTCTCATCATTGATGTTTCTATTTCTCCCTCCCTCTACCTTCCTCTCTAACACCAATAAAAATTCTATTTTAAATAAAATAATTAAGATAAAATTATTTTAAAGTATAATTTTTTGAAAGTATTATCATCCCGAAATTGTATCTTGCAAATTGTGTCTTATTACCACTCCCATATATTCAGGATGAGAAGCAAGACAAATAAAATGAAACAGAACGAAACATAGCTAAAAACTAGGGCAATATAATCTCTAATGAAACAAGATGATAAAAAACTCTTGAGTTTATATTGGTGGTAGAAAAGGCAGGTGGGAAAAGTAGATGAATGCATACATACAATTTAAAGTTAATCCAAAAATCTTAGTACAGTCTATAACAGCCGTGGGCAAACTACGGCCCGCGGGCTGGATCCGGCCCGTTTGAAATGAATAAAACTAAAAAAAAAAAGACCATACCCTTTTATGTAATGATGTTTACTTTGAATTTATATTAGTTCACACAAACACTCCATCCATGCTTTTGTTCCGGCCCTCCTGTCCAGTTTAAGAACCCATTGTGGCCCTCGAGTCAAAAAGTTTGCCCACCCCTGGTCTATAACATCAATCAGTAAAAATACAATGGTTGCCAAAATTTTATAATGAGTACTAACACTAACCAAAATAAAAGATGCTATTTTCCTTTCTGTTAGTCCCCTTTCTCTAAATCTATAATAATAAAAGCATAATATGCAAATTGACCAAACGGCCAAACAGCGGAATGACCGTCCAGATGACCATGCTATGACACTCACTGGCACCAGGCCAGGCCAGGCAGGTGCGATGCAATTGGTCAGGGGCCTGGCCATTGCCCCACAATCACCCCGCAGAGGAAGACCCAGGCCACTGGCTGGTGGGGAGATCAATCAGAGGGCTCTGCAATTGCCCCAAACAGGAGGCCCAGGCCACCCTCTGTGGGACAATTGATTGGGGGGCTCTGCAGAACCGGGAAACTGGGGGTGTGTGGCCGCAGATGTGGTGTGGGCAGGGCCGCGGGGCCATAAGGCAGCCGAGGCTGGGAGGCAGCTGGGGCTGTGAGAGCCCTGGCAGCTGGGGCTGTGAAGGCCTACCCTTGTACCAATTTTGTGCATTGGGCCTCCAGTATGTGATAATTAGCAGTAAAATTGAAGACAACAACAAGAAAATAAGTGATCTTGGAAAATCCATTAAATGGATCACCATTTTCTAACAGTTGTTTACTGGTTGTGCGGTAACATTTTTTTTCTTGCCTTCCTGTAGGTTATGCACTGTGTTATATTTGTCTTGGGTAAAACATCTAGCATATCATAGGAATTCCAAATAAGGTGATTGGTTTTGATTATCTATGTATCTTAATAGCCCTAACAAATAGTGAATAACATCATTTCTTTTTCCCAGAGGAGGAAGAGAAATATAGATAAAAGCAGCTTAAGTGGTTGAGTTATATAGCATGGTCATTAAATCTTTTCTAAATAAATAGCCTTTTAAAGAGTTGGCAGTCTTATGAAAACAATGAGAGTTCTGATGAGGAAACCTGGATTTTTTTATCAGCACTATGTGAATATATATTATTGATGAAGTTACTGAAAACCTCCCTATGCTTACTTAACAGTAAAATAAGATGATAGGATTAAATGATCTCAAAGCTCCTTTTCAATTCAGGTAGTCTGAAATAATAATGATACCTAAGACATAGCACTTAGCATGTGTCAGACCCTGTGGGACATTATCACTTTCAGAGTTTTACATGGATGGTGTAATTGTTAACCCTGTGAAGCATGTACTACTATAGCTGGATTTTATGAGTAAAGTGAAGCTTAGCAATTTAAGTTTCTTAAAGAATTTCATGTCTGGGAGCAGCAAAGTTGCATTTTTAAAGCAGTTCTGACTTCTGAGTTTACCAGCTTAAGGGTCAAATTCTACATTCTCCCCGAAACATTATTCACAAGCCAGTCAATGAAAGATCAGAGAGAGGCCGAAAACCAGGATACAGACTTTATTAGAGGAGAAGGACCTTCCGGGCTGTCTCGCAAGGGGAGAACAGCAGCATGTGCAGAGGTGAGCACGCCTTTTGGGGGACGGAATGGGAAGGAATGGGGGCTTAGTGTACTCGGCGCACGCTGATTGGTGGCTTAATGTATGGTCCATATAGGAACAAGGGCTTAGGGCAGTGACGGCGAACCTTTTGAGCTCGGCGTGTCAGCATTTTGAAAAACCCTACCTTAACTCTGGTGCCGTGTCACATATAGAAATTTTTTGATATTTGCAACCATAGTAAAACAAAGACTTATATTTTTGATATTTATTTTATATATTTAAATGCCATTTAACAAAGAGAAATCAACCAAAAAAATGAGTTTGCGTGTCACCTCTGACACGCGTGTCATAGGTTCACCATCACTGGCTTAGGGTATTTGGCAGGTGTGGATTGGTGGTCCAATGTATAGTCCATATAAGGTACATAGTTAGTCACTCAGGTATTTCTGGGCTGCAGGTTACGTCATACTCCGCCCACCATTTGGGGGGAAGGGAGGATCTATCAGTTAAGACTTACTTAGTCACAAGTGTGTGAAACCTGCCTTCTTTCAAATTTTACTTTCCCTCTGTTTTTTTTACTCCACTCAAACATACTTCCTCCTTGGTTAGCATTTTCTGTCTGTTCTCACTCTTTAGTGTAAACAAAACAGTGGCACACCTTCTAATGGAATATTTCTACTATTTTCTAGAGACTGCCCATGCAGCCATTGAACATGGATCAGAGGGAAGTTTCATGGAAATTATAAACGAACAGTCAAGGGAGAGTCTTTTGTAGCAAAATTATAGGAGTGTCTCCTTAGGTCAAAGTCAAAGTAAGGATGAATTAACTCCCAAAGCAATTTTGAAAAGGTGAAATTCAATGATATTGCAGTTGTTGGACCAGGTGTTAAAATGTTATTGGGTGTTAATTTAATTTTCATCCTGTCAACACTCATCTGAACTGTAACAGCTGCTAAACACGGTTCCACAAGAGCAAACCATCCTCACAGAGGAAGCAGATGCCTAATCAATAGGGCCAATAGAAATGTATGGCTCAGCTAAGCAACCTGCACAAAGGGGAATGAATCCCGTAGGGCTCTGTCTTACCTGAATGGAAAAGAATTTTAAAGATAGTGAGACTATTCAAGCAGTAAGAACAGGAGACTGAAAGTCTTAGGTTGGCTTCCTATTGACTTTTTTTTTTTAATTCTGCATGACCTTGGATTAGAAAATGCCTTGGTTTCCTCTGTCCTTAGCTTTCAGAGATATTGAGGATGTTGTTTCAAGTGTATTGCTGTTGACACAGAATTTTTGGACTGGAACCCGGATTCTTTGTCTGCCGGAGTTGGAGAATGAATCCACGGACAGAAGGTGGTATAGCAAAGGTGGAGATATATTGAAGGACAAGTACAGACTCCCATGTGGGGAGAGGGAAAGAGTCCCACTGAGTTCCTTTTCCTAAGGCTTATAAAGGCTGCAGATCTTAGTGCCTTGATATCACCTCTGATTGGTCACCATTCTGACTGGTTACTATAGTAACTCCTGAGCTCAAAGGTCAAACCTCACATGGGACACCCCCTCACCCCCTTCCTTATTGTTTTCCTATTCCCTTTGGTCTTTCTCCTCCTTTGGATGAAGGGCTTCCTTACTTTTATTTTGTAAATATAGACCTTTTGCTTTTCCCAGCTCCCCCATTCTATGGAAATGCACCTGTTGCAGCTTTTCAGCTTCCCTGTTCTATGGAAATATACCTTCTGCTGCTCTGCAGCCCTGTGCTTCTTCCATAGTCCTAATTTCTAAAATTTCCTAAAACCTGTCTTTTTCACCCCGCAAAATTCCTGTTTCACTATCTTTACTGCTATTATCATCCAACATACCTTGCACAATTCAGAATAAAAATCAACTTAAGAAAACTACCTTCCTTTAAGTCCTAACATTTAAGAGATCATAAGGATGATGGAGTATTTAACAGCTGTTCTTCATTGCATCCTTGGGTGAATAGGAATAGATGACATAATTTAGAGAGGCATTTAGGATTTGAATACTTTCTTGACTACTATACTTACTAATATAGTACAACATGTAATTTCACATTCTGGAGATTTTCAAACAGAAGGGTAGATTTCTGTGTCTACGCCAAATGTAATGTTACCTAGGAACTATGGTTTGGCTATATTACCTCTTAAGGTTGATTATGCCATTAATTTAATCATTTTTATGTAAGTTAGTATGTCTCATTTAGAATATCACCATTTTTATGCATCTCAGACTTGGCTATAAATCCTTCTGGGATTATGTGGTGATATGCCAGGGATTCTCTAAATTATCCTGGACAGGAGAGTTAAGGTACCCTGGAACTTCAATATTATGAGGTTTAAGAATATTTTAAATAAATGAAAAAATTGGATTTAAAGTAGAATGCAAATTTTTCATGGATATTAACATTATGCATCTTTTAAACAGTTTGAATATTGAGATAAACCTCTTTGGCTTACAAAACACACTTGGCAATTATTCTCCTTTTAGTGATTATCAGGAGAAAGGTTCACTATGGCTACTTGACAGGTATGTACTCCTGGAGGAGATCTTTGATTTTCGTGGGCTTGTTAAATGTCAAATAAAGTAAAAAACACAAAACAGAGAAACACCTGTCCTCTACTTAAAATTTCACAGTGTTTCTATTGTTCTTTACCTTCTTCTCTCAACTCCTAAAGAAAGTAAAAGCTTTAAGGAAGCATGCAGGGGGGTTATTTTGTCCTATGTTGGAACAGGGGTTCTGTGCCCTTAATGTGAAAAAATATTAGTCTTCAGAAGATAAAATAATTGCGGCATTTGGGCTGATTAACTGGCCTTTTATATTTTCTGGATCTGAGTTATAATTGGGGAGAATTCAAAATACTATCAGGGGCGCATTGAGAATTTTGTGTCATGAAATTCTTATCCCAAACATAAATGCAAATAAGGCAGGTTAGAGGAATTGAGCCAGGCTTTTAATAGAACAATAATTTTGAAATGGCTCTTTGGAGCTCTTAGTAGAAAAACAAAATGTAAAAGCAAGAATTATATTTCTTAGCATTTATCTGAAACTGGGGACAAAAGCCACTATTGCTTACATTAGCATGACAACATACTAAATGGTTCCCATTTTGTGTTAAGTATTTGAAAAGCCTAAAATTTGGTTCAGGAATACAATATCAGGAATTCTTTCTTTCCTGTTTCCTCTTCCCTTCTCATCTTTCTTTCTTTGCCCTCATCCCCTTTCCCCTACTGGTAAGAAATGAATGTAGATGAAACACTTTGACGAATGGATTTTGTACAAATTCAGTGAAAAAGATGCACTTACAAGTTAAATCAGGTTTCTCAGTGAGTTAACACATTATCAAAGTCATTTATAACCTGTATTCTCATGGCTGTAAATGAATTTCATTATAGAATTTATACAAAATAGATAATAGATTAATGAATGTTATTATTTCTTTACTTTCACTAATTAGGTTATTACTAAGTGAGATCAGCTAAATTCTGAAGCTTTTAATGAAAGATTGATGTAGCTTTTGTGAGCCCTAGAAATCTTATTTCTTTGTTCTATTACTGTAATATATATCTGCTTTCATCATTAACACTTGATATTTAAATCAAATTAGAGGGTACTTTTAGTGAAATGATCAGCCTTATAAAATTTGTGAAAATATTTAAAACAAAGTTTATAGATTGTTTTATTCTTTCTCTTTCAACTAAAAGGCTTTATAAAGCGAAACGAACTCCTTGCAGCTCTTTACTCTGTTTCCAATGACTTGAGTTAAAAAATGAATAATTTCACGTGTCACTTTATTTTTTTATTTTTTTAAAATATATTTTATTGATTTTTTACAGAGAGGAAGGGAGAGGGATAGAGAGTTAGAAACATCGATCAGCTGCCTCCTGCACACTCCCTACTGGGGATGTGCCCGCAACCAAGGTACATGCCCTTGACTGGAATTGAACCTGGGACCCTTCAGTCCACAGGCCGATGCTCTATCCACTTAGCCAAACCAGTTAGGGCAGGTGTCACTTTATTATGACCATGCTGTCAAGTAACTAGTGTGGTTGTGTAAGAGAGTAAAGTTAAAAATAAGAGACAAAGGAGGTGATAGGGAGAATGCCAGCAAGACACTCCATGAAAACACCTGTGAGATTTAGACATGATTTAAATTTTAATTAATTAGTTCACATTAATAACTTAGTGGGGAAGATACTAACATTCATGTCTTCACTTATTTTTATATATATAATTTATATAAGTTTGGGGATTTATTGTAAATTTTTTAATACAATGTTATCATACAAATAATTATTCATTGCCTTTCTTTCAGGGAACCTGAGTTCAAATACACCAATTAGTAAATGTACTAACATACACTTATCCTTTAAGTTTTATGCTTAAATTTTAGAGTAGCTTATTTTTTTATTTTAGAGTAGGGTTGAGTTCTACTTTTTTAACACCTATAATGAATCATTTAGTGTTTACTGTCTTCTTCAGTGTACCTCTATGCTAATTATAGTACCTGGTACATGATTCTCGAACTTAATTTGTTCTGGAAGGCTGTCCGAAAACCAAATCATTTTTTCCCCACTAGAAATAATGTAAATTGAATTAATCTGTCCCAGACCCCCAAATGATTCCCTGTTTCAATCTTTCTTATGTACAGTACATGTCTCATGTACTGTTTAATCTATAAATAAACGCTTTAAAAACAAAAAGGAGCCCTAGCCGGTTGCTCAGTGGTTAGAGTGTCAGCCCCATCAAGAGCATGTACCTTGGTTGCAGGCTTGATTCCTGTCCCCAGTCGGGGTACATGTGTGAGGCAATCAATCGATGTGTCTCTCACATGGATGCTCCTCTCTCTTTGTCTCTCCCACTCCCTTCCACTCTCTAAAAATCAATGGCAAAAATATCCTCAGGTGAGGATTAACAACAACAAAATAAATAAATAAAAACAAAAAGGACATGAAATGTAAATAAAGATTTAACAAAAAGGAAATGAAATGTACAGTAAAAAATGAAAATTTAATAAGCAGAAAAAAAAGCAAAAAAAAAAAAGCCATGAAGATATTCACAGCACAATTTCCTGAGATGTTAACAACATGAGCTTTAGCAGGAAAACTGACTCATACTTGGGCATTCTCTCTTTTGTAGCCTGAGAGATTCGTGACTGATAATACAAGTATTGAAGTATGGTAGCAACCATTTCAGGTGGAAACTGTAGTTTAACTCTAACCCTGTTGTTTGGCTTAACAATATAAAAGTTACTTTGATTTTTTGAATTGTATAAATCATCC
>NW_005365553.1:1264541-1269010 GCF_000412655.1 Myotis brandtii | reverse complement strand
GACTCAGTGGTCCTAAGACCAGGACAGTGCAATTACTCTAAATTGCCTCGATGGCTCTAGATAATGACTTCCTGCCAACTCAGTGGTTCGAGACCCGAGGGCTCTAGATAATGTGTTCCTGTCAACCCAGCGGTCCCAGATGATGTGTTTCTGTCAACTCAGTGATTCGGAGACCCAAAACTGTAATTAACATGCTTAAATTCTGCTTCTGTAAACTGCTTTTTTTGTGAACCAGGTTCCTCATTCCAAACCCTGAGATGTAATCAATACCTTCGTAATTTTTGCCTATATAAACCTGAAGTTACGACCATCTTATTGCTATGAGATTTGGGAAAGCAAGATGCCCCCTCATAGTCCCGGATTACAATAAATGTGACTCTTTAATTTGACTTCTTGAGGCGTCCTTCTGTGATTCACGGGGTACATTACAACAGTATCAGCATGAAAGGGTTGTCAGGTTGAGAAGGGAATTGTTGGCGATGGGAGACATTTGAAAACCGAGGTTTGACTGTACTCCTTTATATTTATTTGAAACAGCTTATCTGCATTTGCTAGTTAGAAAAAACAACACAGAGATTAAGATTTGCTCATGATCTCATGATCTTTTAAATCTCTAGAATCCTCATTTGCTGAGTTTTATTCTAATACTCTTCTTAAGGTAATAGTATGATCCTTAAACTTAAATATACCCTATGGCTAATGAAAGCTGAAAGTTAGGACATACATCTAAGCACAAACCTGGAATTATATATTTTTGGATCTTGCACTAATCCTTCTATGAATAAATTCCAAAAAGTTACTTACATAAGTATGAGATCTCTGCAAAAGTTGTCTTTTTATTTCATAACTAAAAGCATGTACTGAAGTTGTTTTAAAGTATATTTTCAAGAGATGTAATGCAACATTGTTGTTGAGATTTCTGTACTTTGCTTTTTCTTCAGAGCACTTATCATTACTTTGCATGTGTATGTATCTTTTGTATACGTTGTTCTGTCCAAAATGGAAACTCCATGAGAGGAAGGATTTTTGTCTAGATGGTTCACTACTGGATCCCTTCTTAGAATAGTGCCTAGCACAGCACTGGTGCCCAGTTAGTGTTGAATAAGTAACTGAGTGTTGGATAAGTAACATACTTGTGGGTGATCATCTGTGGCTCTACACTGAGCTTCAGTCTTGGAGAATTCTATGGTTTAACTCAATGGTCAGCAAACTCATTAGTCAACAGAGCCAAATATCAACAGTACAACGATTGAAATTTCTTTTTCGCTGAGGTCAACCCCCTCCAACTCTCCCATCCACACGCGTCTTGTATACTTGTATCAGATAGACGAGCGTGGATGGGAGAGTTGGAAGGGGTCGACCTCAGCGAACCTACCTCAAAACAATGTACCTCCCCTGCGCTGCTTATCCCATCGCCCAACCAACCAACCGACACCCCCCACTTCTAACGCCATTTCTTCAAAATAGACTCGCCCAGGCCGAAAACCAACTTCTGCGCATGGGCCACGAAGTTTCAATTGCACTGTAAGTGCCTGCCCACATCTGGTATTTTGTGGAAGAGCCACACTCAAGGGGCCAAAGAACCGCATGTGGCTCGCGAGCCGCAGTTTTCCGACCACTGGTCTAATTTAAGTGACCCTATTGCAAGCCTTGAACCAGACTTCCTGATAATTGTGCTGGCAATATCTTCATTCTGGTTGTGGCTTTGGTTTTTTCCTATGTCTTTTGTCCAGGTGAGTTAACTGTAAAATTACACTGTGGCTAGACATTACTGTAGAATCTCCTACCACTGTTACTGTAGGATTTTAAGGTTGTGTCATTTGTTGTTGCTGATAAGGAGTGGTTTTGTAGGATAGACCAGTCAAAGATGAATCCTTGCTAAGGAGCTGTCCTCAAATTCAGAGATCTATAGCAAGGTAGGCTTGCCTGTGTAGGTCATAGACTGGTGAGGTTTACCTCAGAGGTAGATAATTGAAATGATACAAATATACTGTACTTCAATTACATCAAATAAAATAATAATATAATGCATTAACCAGTCTCTGGGAAAGATCAACCATTTTGTGGAACAGAAGCATTCAATATAAATGAAAGAGCTTACTCTAAGCTATCATTGTTACTTATTACTATAATCTAATTTTGACTTTAAATCCCAAGCCTAAGTACTTCACTTACTGGAGATCTTTTAATAGTATCAGATGGCCCTTGGTTTTCCTAAAAATTAAGACTTTCTTTCTATGTGCAGATGTTGAAGATTTACTTTATTAGGTAGGCCAAATGACTGCAGAATCAATTTCTATGTATTAATAGATAGGAACTATCACAAGGATAATGTAACTACGGCATGTTTCCAAGAAATGATTTGGGAATAGATTTTATTGAACAAAATATATTCATAGCATGTGACTGCTCTGTAAATTTTGGTGTATAGTAATAGAATCTGTGTTGGTTTGCAGACGCAAGGAAGAAAAAATAATTTGCTGCTATGCTATGGTAATAATAAGATCCTGGAGAGACATCAGGCTAAAAATAATTTATTGAAACCACCCTCAATTTCTAAAGACATTTCTGAGTTGCATTCAGAACATAGCCATTGATTACAAAGTGTGGTTCGAGAAGGCAAAAGAGGCCAATTTTCCTGCAAATAAATTAAGAGATGCATATTGACTGCAGGGAAGTACGTCATCACTGAGAAATCGAAAGCAATGGGACTTTAGGAAGTCAATCAGCAGTCCAGTCAAATTAGATTTTTTCCATGCTTCGTTTCTGGAACCTATGTGGAATGTACATATTTTTGGCAGATATAAACTTGTTGCTTCTATAGTAAACCTAGGTCAATAAAATGAATAGAGGGACAGGTTACAGCTTTAACACATTCATATCACATATGTTCAGAATCCTAAATAAACACAGAATGCCCTTGAAACCCTATGAAAATGTACATCCTTCTACGATGAGTTTTGTCCCAGTGACCCACATTTCTTAGCTGTCCAGTTTGGGTGTCCTTTGGGAAGATATGGCTCTCTAATCTGAGATTAATAATCAGCTTGCTACATTTACTTTAACCTTCTTGAAAATGAGGGGGGAGGGAGTATCTTTTCAATACATAAAAAGACAGTAGCACTCCCTTGTAATCATTTCTATATGGAGCTATATGCTATAAGACCTCAAGTTCATTCTTTCTTCCTGTAATAATGATAGGAATGTATATTTAAATAGCATGATTAGTTGGATCTGAAGCACATAATAATTCATTTGGGCATACATAACTGCTCACTAAGAATTGTGATTCTAGATGCCACTTGTATGCTTTTTAAGATAATAAACCAGAGAGTTTATAGTTAAAGGTTCACAATTTGCCTCGGATTTTTTATCTTAAAGATTGTGATACACACTTTTTTTTTTAGAAATCTTAAAACAAAACAAAACAAAAAAAACTTTGAGAGAGTTAAAACCTATCTCCAAATGTATCAAACTAGGATATATTAGGTGGTTGAAAAAATGGGAGTGAGGTGTAAAGTAAGTTAGTCTTAAAATACTTGAGTTAAATTCAACTCAAGTTTCATTTAATACTCTGTATAATGCCCTGTGCTAGCTGCAGTGAGTAGAAAAATGCATTTGACACAGTTTTTATTCTCAGAGATTATGCACTGTGTTCAGTAAGTCTCATAAATCAGCGGTGGCACAGATTTGAGTGTATTTCTTATCAGAAAATGTTCATTGTCCTATAACTGACCTAGAACAATGAAATTGGTTTTACTTTTTCTTTATTTTAGAATGTATTATTAGGGATATTAAAAGCAATAACACATATGCATTTTATAATTACGAAAGCAAGTCATGTAAAGAGTAGAAAATTTGAGCCCAGCTGGCTTGGCTCAGTAGTTGAGCATTAACTTATGAACCAGGAGATCACTGTTTGATTCCTCATCAGGGCACATGCCCAGGTTGCGGGCTTGATCCTCATCCTCAGTGTGGGGTGTGCAGGAGGCAGCCGATCAATGATTCTCTCTCATCATTGATGTTTCTATCTCTCTCTCCATCTCCCTTCATCTCTGAAATTAATAAAAAATAGTAGAAAAGTTGAATAGCATGGATTAACTAAAAAAAGAAAATTAAAAGCATTTATGATTCTACTAGAGGCCTGGTGCATGAAATTCATGCACGGGGGTGGGGAGGTGTGTCCCTCAGCCCAGCCTGCACCCTCTCCAATCCAGGACTGCTGGCTCCCAACAGCTCGCCTGCCTGCCCTTCTGATTGCCTCTAACCATTCCTCTACCAGCCTGATCGATGCCTAACTGCTCCCCTACTGGCCCGATTGCTCCTAACTAGCCTTCTCTGTTAGTCTGGTAACTGCCCTCTCCTGCTGGCCTGGTCACCCCCATCTGCCCTCCCCTGCAGGCCTGGTCCCCCCCCCCAACTGCCCTTCCCTGTAAGCCTGGGTCCCCACCCAACTGCCCTCTCCTGCT
>NW_005365553.1:1246030-1262870 GCF_000412655.1 Myotis brandtii | reverse complement strand
CCTGTTTGCTTCAGTGCATGGCTTCCGGCCGCCATCTTGGCTGACAGTTAATTTGCATAAGGATATGCTGATTAGCCAATGGGAAGGGTAGCGGTCGTACGCTAATTACCATGTTTCTCTTTTATTAGTGTAGATGAGCACTTCAATATAGAGGTAATCCCATTGGCTGCTGTTGACAAAAGATATTTCTAATATTTTTTCCAGTTTTGTTTCAAGATTATGGAATAAACCTATGTCGCAGTCTTCCTTAGCTCACTGCTTAGCAATGGCAGATATGAAATTAAACAGACAAACATACAGATAGGTTGGTAAGCAGTGGACAAAAACTATGATTATTCAGATACAAGGGATCATGAACATAGAAATGCGTGGGAGGGGCCATTGAAACTTAGGGATTGCTTAAAGTCTGTTCCTTAAAAAAGGTAGTGAAAAGCCCTCTCCACTTCCATCTAGGGAGATTTATCTGACCTCAGGGGAAAGCAGTGAGGGTTTGGTTCAAGTTTATCTTAATGACAAATACTTATAACTCATATATATCCAGAGCATTTTCTAAATGAAAATCATCATTATAACATACATACCATTTTTGCAATTTAACTATGTGTGTGTGTGTGTGTGTGTGTGTGTGTGTGTGTGTGTGTGTGTGTATATTTATTATTATTTTAATCCTCACCTAAGAATAAGAATATTTTTTCCTGCCCTAACCAGTTTGGCTCAGTGGATACAGCATCAGCCTGCAGACTGAAAGGTCCCAGGTTTGATTCCGGTCAAGGGCATGTACCTTGGTTGTGGGCACATCCCCAGTAGGAGGTGTGCATGAGGCAGCTGATCGATGTTTCTCTCTCATCGATGTTTCTAACTCTCTATCCCTCTTCCTTCCTCTCTGTAAAAAAATCAATAAAATATATTTTTAAAAAAAGAATATTTTTTCCATTGCTTTTTGGAGAGAGTAGAAGGGAAAGGAGGAGGGAGGGTGAGAGAGAGAGAGAGAAGAAAAAAACTTTGATGTGAGAGAGACACATTGATTGCTTGCCTCCCACACATGCCCTGCCTGGGTGTAGGGTGCGAACTTGCAACCCAGGTATGTGCTCTTGACTGGGAATCAAACCCATGACCCTTCTTTGGCCAAGATGATGCTCTAACCATCAAACAACACCAGCCAGTGCAACAATGTACTTGTTGTAAAAAAATTTTTAATACCAAAAAAGTCATGGTCATCAGTGCATTGTAATTCATGTAAATATTTAAATAATTTTATTTTATTACTATTTTAAACAATTCTGCATTGAAAATCCTTATCAAAAACTTTCAACTGAATATATTTGCCTTTTATCAATATACTAGTGGCCCAGTGCATGAATTTGTGCACATTGAAAGGGCAATAATTAGAAGAAATATTTAAATATCGCTACTCGCTCTTTCTCTATAATAGGAGTATCAGATATTAAAGAAAATTAGTAAAATGTATATGAAAATAACAAATTTATTAATAAATAAACAATAACAACATGATATAAAAACACCATTGATACAAACAGCGACTGATAAATTGATTAAACTTATTCTAATATCTCCCTGTACACCACATTAAGAGTAAAAACACTTTCAGAGTGCTTGACTAATTTCCCTTATCACGGGAAACTGTCATAGAATTAATTTAAATGGGAGGCCAGTGTCAGACGGGGACAAATCAATTCTTGGAGTCAGAACAACCTCTCCTTCCACAGATCCTGTTAATACTTCAGCTTCGATTATGTTAGGTTGCAATCTTTTGATAATAAATCTGGTACCATTACAAAGACCCTATTTACTATTAAGATTTCTCAGTAGCATGATGATTGCACCTACTTTCTATTTTGATTTATGACACAGCATTCCTGAAGGAGTAATACTCTTAAGAAACTCGATGGGAAAATTTTTCTTTTCAGCATCATCCATTGAAACTATGGAATCATCAATCAAATAGGTGTGAAAATCTCCATTGAGTATATCCAAAATTTCTTCATTTAACTTATGAACGTGTTCATTTTTAAGACAAGGAATTGTATGTTTAGATATATTTTTAATATTATCTATAGATATATTATTTCCAAAGGTAGCTCAATAATAGATCCGTTACAAATCATTTCACGTTACAAATCATTTCAATAATAGATCCGTTACAAATCATTTCATTTAGGAATGGATTTCAATAATATCCATTCCTAAATGAAAACTGCTATCAAGTTTGCCATCTCCAAGTTTTACTAACCATTCACTATAAGCAGAATCCTCTGATCTCATATTTGTTTTAAGAGACAACTTTCTGAAACATCCCCAAACATTATACTACTTTAAACTCATTTGTACTATGGCTGATCGCATAGCATGTGGCACAATACTGAGACATTGTCAAAAATCCCTTCCAAGAAGGAGAACTTTCCCACCAAATGCAACATTCAAATTCATAATTTCTCTTCGTGATCTATCTCTGACATTTATAGCATTACTGGATGCCATGGTGCATTAATCAATAATGAGAAGATGGGCCTTTTTAATGATTTTAGCAACTTCACTCTTTATATCAAGTCTAGAAATTGAAGTTTCATTTAATGGAATTGGTAATTTATATTGGGAATTAAAGGTTCTTCCACTGAGTATTAAATTTGCAGCAATTCCTGTAGATGCTGTGGATAAAACAGTACCACCACGACCTCTAATATAATGTACTAAAACTTTATAAAGATATGTTTTACACTACTGCCTGGACCATCCAAGAAAAAGCATTTGGGGATTACAGTTTGATCTTTGATGGCAGAAGTTATAGTCTGAAAGGCTGCCAACTGTTCATTGTTCAGAGAATTTATCAAAACCTCTTCCTGTTGTCACTTATATGATTTATCACATGCAGTTGTATTCGTTAATAAAGGATCGTCTGGAAGTTTGAAATGCGAACATTTCATTCCATGCAATGTGAATACTTCTTGAATTTCATTAAGGGCATGCATTTCACAGTTCACACAGGCATCTTCTCTTTGGTATAATTTCCAACAAAAATCTTCAATAAAATGAGATTTATTCTCATCCCATAATTTGTCTGCATCAGAAGGACATGCAAACATGGTCTGGGATACGGGTGAATGGGAACTTGGGCTGTCAGGGCGCGGACAGCAAGTTGACCAACAGCCAATTCCGTGAGGAATGGGGCTCCCACCTCCCTGTGTCAGGGTCCGGGGTGAGGGTATCTGGCTCCCTCTTCTCTCCTCCCTCTTGTCAGGGCCCGGGTGCAGGTGAAGGGGATTTGGGGCTGTCAGAGCACCGACAGCAAGATTGGGTAAGTGCTCATTATAGCTACCAGCTGGTCATCTGGTCATTGGTCGTTCTGGTCGTTACGCTGTAACGGTTGCTGGGATTTTATTATATAGGATCCTTTAAGAAATTGTAGTATCATCTAAGATTAACAAAAATAATATTGAGATTTTGATTAGATTTTCTTTGCACCTAGACTAAATTTGGAGAAAAATATTAAACTTAAAAAATATTTAAATTTATGAATGTGCAGTGACATCTCTTTATTCAAGTATTTTATTTAATACTTTTGAAGTTTTCTTCATTTTAATCCTAGATATTTTCAACCAATTTTATGCATAACAATTTTCATATTTTTCATTGATATAATTTTTTTCATTTTCTAAGCTATATAGAAAAGTTACTGTTTGTACATTTATTTTTAACTATGTTTCTCAATTATCTAATTAATTAAAATGTTTTAATTTTACTATATTGATTATAATTTTTCATGTACTCTCAGAGTGTCTTCTGATTGCCAAGTTTTTGTTGTGTTTTGTTTTTTTCTCCCCAGCAGGCATCCTGGCTCAAGCTGTATACATTTACAATATCTGATTTTTAACCGCACACTCTTCATCCTATTGACCCAGAGTGAAAATTGATACTCTTATCTGAAGGACTGTTCCCTTGAGTATATTTAAACCAGACCAATCTCTGAGTTTAATCTGGGTTCATCAGGAACCATTAGCTTTGATTGGTTTGTTTTTCTCTCCCTTCATCTCAGGACTTGATGCTATTGAGTTAACAACTATTCTCCCCAGAGAATAGCTACCACAGCCTGTTTCAAGTAATTCCAATATGTTGCTTATAGAAATTGAACGGTTCTTTTTTTTATTTTTTATTTGAAGAATGGCTGTAATGAATTCTGTATTTGTTAAAGACTTTGAAGATCTGTGAGGGCAAAACAGTCACTCAAATCTCTATCTTGTTAGCATGCTATTTATCATAGTTTACATTATTCATTGTTGAATTATGCAGTCCAGTTAAAAAGAATGAGCATCATTTACTAAAGATTCATACGTTGGCATCCAATAAATCCTAATTAATCATGATTTGACTAACTTGACTATTTCAGAAAAAAAGTAGGCATATGTTTTATCTTTGCACAATAATAAAAATAGATTAGTTTAGTAAGCATGTTAGTAGTGTAAATAAGATTGGGTATATTATTAAAACAAACTGCTTATTTAAAATATTCTAGAATAACATATTTCTTAGAAAATACAGCTATCTATTAAAGTCCTAGCAAATTATAATCTACTAGTGGCCCGGTGCATGATATTCATGCACAAAAGGGGGGTTCCCTCAGCCCAGCCTGCACCCTCTCCAATCAGGGACACCTTTGGGTATGTCCGACTTCCGACTCCCACAGAATCGGGCCTAAACCGGTAGTTGGACATCCCTCTCCCAATCTGGTACTGCTGGCTCCTAACAGCTCACCTGCCTGCCTGCCTGATCGTCCCTAACCACCTCTGCCTGCCTGCCTGCCTGATCACCCCTAACCACCTTTGCCTGCCTGCCTGATCGCCCCTAACTGCTCCCCTACTGGCCTGATCGTCCCTAACTGCTCCCCTGCTGGCCTGATTGCCCCTAACTGCCTCTGCCTCGCCCTGCACCTGGGCTTCCCTCCCTCTGGCCAGCCATAGGCACCCAGGACCCTGGCCAGCTTCACCCAGGCTGGCCACAGCCACAGGGGACCATGGGCGGGTGGCTTCACCCAGGCTGCAGCTGCAGGCACCCGGGACCACAGGGCATGCAGCTTGTCCCTCTCCTGGGCCAGAGGCGCAGGCGCAGCTGCTGGCACCTGGGACCCTGGGGTGGGTGGCTTGTCCCTCTCCCGGGCCGCAGCCTGGCTGGTCCCCATTCCTCTCTCCCAGTGTCGAGTGTCTGAGCCGTTATGGCCTGATGGCATGAGGGCGTGATGACTATTTGTATATTAGCTCTTTATTATATAGGATTTTAACTTGTCACAGTCTGTCTTCAAGTGGATATTATACCACTTCACATCTTGTATAGAAACTTCACTGTAACAAAATTTCATTTTTCCCAGGCAATCTTTGTGCTATTGGTGTCATGTATTTTACTTTCACAGATGTTATAAAACTGACATTACATTATTATTTGTTTAAATAGTTAATTATCTTTAAATATATATAAATAATAAGAAACTTCTATTATATGTTTTCCTATGCATTTACTGTCTTTGGTGTTTTTCATTTCTTGGCATAGATCATTATTTCTATCTGGCAAAATTTTATTTCTGCTTGCAGGACTTCTTTTAACATTTCTTACACTACAAATATGCTGGTGATTAAAAAATTCAATCTTTTAAAATATATTTTAACTATTTTTAAAAATATTTTCACTCAGTCTAGAATTATAAATTGAGAGGATTTTTCCCCCCTTGTGAGTACTTTAATGATGTTGCTCTACTATCTTCTCCCTTACACTGTTTCTGATGAGAAATCTTTTGTAATCCTTATGTTTATTCCTGTGGATAGTGTGTCTCTTTTCTTCTTACTTAAAAGATATTTCTTTTCATCATTGGTGTTGAGCAATGTGATTTTTATGTGTCTTGATGTAGCTTTCTTTATGTCCTGTGCTTGCTATTCACTGAGCTTCTCTGATCTGTGGGTTTATACTTTTTGCTATATTTTGCCAAATTTGGAAATTTTTGAATCATTCTTTCTTCAGATGATTATATATATGTAAGTTCGCGTCTCTAAAGGGGCTGGGGAGGAAGAGGAGTGAACCAAACCGTAGGATCAGGACCTCGGCAGGCAATTGAGTGCAGGGACGGCCAGCAGGGCCATCCCTGTAGTGGCCAGTTCGTGACCAGCTGCCTGAGACTGGCTTATTCCTGGGCTGGGGGGTTTCATGCATCTGCTCCGTGCTGCCCAGAAGTGCGGTGCCTGTCGGGGCTGTGTATAGCTTACAGGGAAGGCACGGCTTGGGGGGTTGGAGCCTTGATACCACGCAGTAACCAGATCCGGGCATTGGGAATGCGGCCAGTTCTCTGCACTATGAGTCTCCCCACTGTTGCGTCCCCGGAGCAGTCATGGCGCCTTCTTCCGTCACGGTCCCCTAAGCTTGCAGCGATGGAAGTGTGCTGTCATAGGTTTAGGTGAATGGAACATGGAAGACCCCTGGGTGATAGCAAGCGCCGGGTGCTGGCTGGGGAGGCGGTCCTGTGGGTTTGCATGAAGCATTCACAGTCACAGCTTTGGAAGCCTCTTTCTTAGTTTCTCAGAGAGCTCGGTGGTGAGGAAATGCAGGTCTCGTCCTGCGTTGTGGTTTCCGTGGGAAACCTCCCCGTTGGGGGTGTCAGAGGGGTTGGCCGGGAGCACCTGCGGCAGAGAGACATCCTTCTCCAGTAACCTCTTCGCAGGCAGACTCCTCGCCGGATGCCTGGGAACTGCTCAGCGGATCCCTGCTGTTCCACAGAGTTCTCTGAGCAGCCGTCCATTTTCCACGGGAAGAAAGGTGTGTGCTTGTGCATAGTCACTGCCCGACCCTGGACATGTTCTCCTGCTGGGTTCGCAGAGGTCGGACAATTGTTGTCCAGAATTCCCATGTTTAACAAATAAAGTTAAGTTCCCAGTGAGGCCCATGGTTAGAAAGGGAGGGGAGAGGGGAGAGGAGGAGGAGCCGAGCTGCCTCTTCCCCGTCCACCGGAAGTGGCAGAGCCTGAGGCATTACCTCCAGTCCGCTCACCTGCCCTGGGAGGCTGCTTCCAGAGAGACGGTGAAGGCCGTGCTCTGCTCCTGTGTCCTGGTGAGTCTGAAAAGCAAGAGGCAGAGCCGTGCTCTCACCTGGGCCTCGGGGTAGCTGCCTCCTGGTTCTTGGCAGAGACAGTGGCCCTGGAGTCTGACCTTTCCTCAGTGGTTGGAATCGTGTGTAGGAGCTATGGCGCAGGCACGCCCCTGGGAGGCAGATACAGCGGGCAAATCATCGACCTCGTTGCCCGGGAGACAATGCCAGCCTCCCGCCCAGCCGCTATGGGCGCTGCCATATTTGTCGTGGAGTGGCGGTTAATTTGCATATTCACTCTTTATTATATAGGATGAGCCCCATCACAGCTTTTATAATAGTGCTTAAGTTGTGCTGTTAATATGTGGAACCCATTCCTGAGTACAGTAAAACTCTCATTCAGATTTTGTTACTGTAATTCTGAGGTGGAGAAACCATTGTATTATATCCAAGTCATATAATTCTAGCTCTACTTTTGAATGTCTATGACTTGTGATATGAAGTAAATAATTTACCTCTTCCGAGTCTAACTGCTTCACTTAAATGAGAAAACACCATTGTGCATCCTCACAGAGTTACTTGAGAGAGATGAATAGCGTGAGTTTAAAAGCCACCTTGAAATGTATAAATCAACAAAATTCTAACTACTCATTGCTATGTACTATATTACTTTTATTATAAATTCAGGAGATGATTTTGTCTCCAATTTTTGAATTCTGTATGGCAAGGAGCACAATGGCTTGTGCTAGCTTGTCTATAAAATCATAATTGGTATGAAACAGCTTTGATAATTGCTTTGGCTGCAATATTTTGAATAAGTCTCAGATTCACTTAAATATTTGAATGAGTGGTTATTCATGAATAAATACCACTGATAATCTTGGAAAAATAATAAGACTCCTCATTTATGATCTCAAACCCTTTCCATTCTATAAATTAAACACATCAATTATATCTAACAGTAAATTCTGATAACCCATATTTACTTATATTATAGCATAAATTTTCCATTAATAAGTTTTAAATTTGTCATGCTGTTTTCTATATAAGCAAAAGGAAAATCCTGCAAGAAGCAAACTCAAACTATATCCTTATAAGAAATTTTATAGGCAAGTAACACAAGGGTGAATACTCACTAAACTGTCATTAGTTAAATGTTTAAGTTCAGAAAATTAACTCACTACTGTTGAAGACTAATATTGAAAAAATGTAAAGCATTAAATATCGTGTCCTTATATATTAAGGCACTATTGTTTCTCACTCTAGGTAGTTACACAAGAAGCACCATTGTTTAGGGGAGAATAATCTCAGAATAACAGAACATAGCCACAGACCTAACAATCGTGCCTTTCGTATTTTAAAGGATACAATGTAGGTATGTATAAGACAACAAAATTAGGGGGGAAAAATACATGATTGTGCAAAAACAGTTCTTTCCTAGAACCCTCCCTAGACTAGAGAGAAACATCTTCAGAGCTGAGGGAAGGAGTTTAGCAATCAAGATGCTGATATGGGTTTCTTACCCCTTCCTTTTTCACTTTAGATCAGCGGTTCTCAACCTGTGGGTCGTGACCCCTTTGGGGGTCAAATGACCCTTTCACAGGGGTTGCCTAAGACCATCGGAAAACACATATATAATTACATATTGTTTTTGTGATTAATCACTATGCTTTAATTATGTTCAATTTGTAACAATGAAAATACATCCTGCATATCAGATATTTACATTATGATTCATAACAGTAGCAAAATTACAGTTATGAAGTAGCAACAAAAATAATTTTATGGTTGGGGGTCACCACAACATGAGGAACTGTATTAAAGGGTCGCGGCATTAGGAAGATTGAGAACCACTGCTTTAGATGATTCTGAACTAATGGCGACAAAATAGAAACCCCTAATAACTTTAGGGATCTGCAATTAGGTAAAACCTGTATGCTTAACTCTATTACATATAGTCCCTGATAGAATAGATTAACAGCTCCATCAAATCATCTCCAAATCCCAGTTGTATAACAAGGTAAAATTTTACTTCTTGCTCATGTCACAGCTCACTCAGATGATTGGCATGCAACCTTGCGGGCTCATACTATCTAGAATATTTGTCCTTTCTAGAACTGCAGAGTTCAGTATGGTAGTCATTAAATTTAAATGGATTACTAGTAAAATGAAAAATTAAGCTCCTCAGCTGCAGTGCTCAATAGTTACATTTGGTTATGAACTATTAGGGAATGCAGATAGAGAACACTCTCATCATCAGAAAAATTCTGCTGGACACCCTTGTCTAGAACCTCTAGGTCTCTCTCTGGACCTCTGCTTCAAGCTTCATGGAGGATTGTTGGAGAGATTTTTTTGTGTGAGCCAGACTGAGGTCTAGCAATTGCTTTGTTCCACTCTCCATTGGCCAGAACTCAGACCAATGACTGTACTAAATGCAAGGGAAACTGGTAAATGTGATTGAGCTGTGTATTCAAGAGCCAAAGGAAAATGGCTGGTGAATAGTCAGCCAAGTTCTGCTCAGTGTTCCTCTAAATCTCTTTTTTTCTAAGCATTTGCTGAGTACTTATTGTATCCCAGTTTCTAAGCATCTGAAGTGTGTTATAAAATGCTCACAAGATATTGGGGCAGATTAGATCATTGTTCACATAATTGTCATTGCCTCTCTGATTACCACAGATGGGAAAAGAGTTTCCCTCCACATCTTCTTGAAGTTGGGCCTGGCATATGATTTGGTTTGGCCAACCAAATGTGAGCTAAGGTGATATTGTTATTGTATAGAATTTTGGTCTTAAGAAGCAGCACATCTTACTGCTTAACACTCTGAAAACTTCAGAACTCCACTATAAGGAATACTTGTAGCCAGGTAGCCGCTGCCCGTCCACTCCTGGCCCCAGCATGAGACACATGGAACTGACCTGTATTTAATCCACAAATTGACTTCTTTGTCCTACCTGTAAACCTATAGACCAGGGGTTCTCAACCTGTGGGTCGCGACCCCTTTCACAGGGGTCGCCTAAGACCATTAGAAAACACATATATAATTACATATTGTTTTTGTGATTAATCACTATGCTTTAATTATGTTCAATTTTGTAACAATTAAATTGGGGGTCACCACAACATGAGGAACTGTATTAAAAGGTCGCGGCATTAGGAAGGTTGAGAACCACTGCTATAGACCTATCAGTGAGAAAATAATGCTTAATGTTTTATGCTTATGTGATTTTTTTTTTTTTGCTGTGAACCAAAAGCTAATACACTTTTTTGAAGCAGAAACTATTGTGAAGAAACTGAGAATCAGGATGGTTAAGTGTCCTATGTCACATGGCTACTGAATAATAGAACTAGGATTCAAACTCAGACTCTCTTATTTCAATATACACATCTTTAACCATTTTGCATATTTACCTCCAAATAGTATTACTTTCAGATACAAGGAAACATTATTTAGGAAACACTAGGGCTGTATAATCTTCTATTATATATTTCTGCCATTAATAGTTTAATTTTCTCATTCTACTCTTTAAGCTTTCCATATCTGTAAATGTAGTGTGTATTGTGTGCCAGTACACATAGATGCATGTAACAATGATAAAACTTTGATGTTTTCTAAACAATATAATTTATTCAGGTAGAATTGTTAGACTATGATTTCCAATAATTTTCTCTTTTTGAAAAGTAATCTTAATGGATAACATTGTGGCAAAGTTGAATGAATACACTGCATGAAATCAGGCAAATATTTCTCTAAGTCAGGTTTCAACAATGATCTGAAAGAAGTGGCACCTTTTGGTAAGAACTCAGGAGAGATGCTTTTAAAAATGCTCATTTTTTGAATTTTACAAAGGGGTATTGCTATTACTTAAGCAGCATATGGCTGTGAATTGAGAGAGGAGCTCTTGCTGAGCTACTGAGAGTACTTGTGGACAATGAAAACATAAAAATAAATAAATGAGCAAGATGCAAGGAAATCTGTGGTTGATAAAGTATTAGTGTAGATGTGGAGTATTAGTGTAGGTGAAAAGTCTTGGCTATTGAAGTAGGTGCACAGTTAGGATATGCAGAACATGTTCAAAGTATATAAAAAAGCATTTTACAAACACTGAAGTTATTATATTTTCCTTTGTATGATTTTTTTTCTTTTCGGATACTGTTGTTGTTGTGGGTTAATATTATATGACTCTATAAACATTATATCCAGTATAAATTTAATGAAATTAAAATTGAATATTTTCCTAATGTGAGTAGAACCTTATAATTAAAAGCATGGTCCAATTAAAAGCAGCATTGGCATCTCCCAGGAGATGACTGGAAATGTGCAATTACTGGTCCTACCCAAAACCAACTGAAATAAAATGTTTATTTTTGCAATGTTCCCAGGTTTGATAAGATATAATAACAGAGAAAATTAAAAGTTGTTGTTTACAGTCACCAAATTTCAATCTTCTTATTAACCAGGTAGATATTTTCTTTACCTATTCATAAGGACATGGGCTAGTTACTAAGGTCAAGTAGAAAATAACATGAGAGGAAGTGCAAAAATATTAACTGTTTTATGATGTAATATATACCAGGCTACTAGTTAATATCCACAGCAGTGTGAAGAGAGGTTTTTCTTTTAATGGTCAAAACAGGGAAGAAAATGTAGCAATTCCATTATTGTTTTTCAGTTCACTATCCTATGCTCAAGTTAGCGTACTTTTTTTCTTAAGTAGTGTTAAGTACATAACTGAGAGAACTATTATAATCTTACTTTATTTGACTAAACCCTTTAGCCAAAGAATTATTAACAAATAAAATGAATAGCTTTGGAAATTAGAACAAAATTAACATGAATATCAATAATGTGGTCTTTGTTTTCTGTTGATTTTAGGAAGATTTGAGCTATAATATATTTATAAGAATGTGACTTAGTTCTGTCATTTGATGCCTTAGTTCTGTATCTAAATACTAAGCCAAAAACATATATTTGTTCAAATAATGTCCAATTTAAGATTGATGTAACTTGATAGAAATTATGATAAGGTTCATGTTTGTTAAAATATGCAGATAAAATATTTAATGAAGAGATTGGAATGAGATCCTTGAGATAATTTTTTTTTTTGGTGAGGATTTTCATAGACCAGATGCCATGTCTCTGCTGAAATGTATTTTAATTTATTTTTTTAATTCACCAAAGTTTAATCAAAGGATCATCTTTCAAATAATAACTTCTAATTTATGCTGTGGTCTTCTTTCTCATATCTTGATGGGGCAATAAAGGGACATGAATCCTGATATTGTAAAATGTGTTTGTTGCACAAAGCTCTATTTAGATTTAATGTCCAGGCTCAATGTGGTTCTTCAGTGTAAAAAGTCAGCATCTGTTTTGCATGAGTGTATAGCTCACTTTATGCAAGTCCTGATAGGTAAGTGCTACAAGCACTAATCCAGGAGTGGTTTTACTGCATGGGAGAAATGTGCTAGCAAGAGAAACACTAGGGGCAGAGAGATTAACTTTCTTTCTTTTGTATTTCTTAGTCATGGGAAAATGTGTTAAGGAAGAGGATTTCAAAAGCCTTTGAACAAGAAAAGAGAGGAAGAATTATGTGACTGAGCAACAAAAGTGGTAAGCACAGCTTCCTGAATGCTGTGATTGCAACATTTGGAGAGAGGAAGGAAATCTGACAATCCCGTGCATTCGCACAGGGTGTTTAAGTCGTTTCCTTTGCCCAAAATAAATGTAAAATGGGAATTAAAATCTAACCAGGTATTAGGCATAAATGACTCTCCTTTTCCATTATTCTCTGAAAGTATAGAAGACCTTTTATACTTTTGTCAGCTCCTTCAATCTGCTAAATTGAAGGAGCTGACAAAACTTTTTCTATTACATGTTGATTTTTATATAAAAAGAAGAAAAGATATTCAAGCTATCATGATATATCAATTTACAGTTTTGACAGTCCTTGGGGTGGGATATTTGGGAACAAAAAGACATTTTTTCTTCAGTAAGATTACATTCTAGAGTGGCCATTGTGGGTCATTTTAGGCAAGTCACCTAAGCTTAACTAATTTTGTTTTAAATTCAATAATAGCCAATTTTTCCACTCTTAAAAGCAGAGATGCTACAGCTTGTATAAAACTTCTTGCCTTATTAACAAATGCTAATTAGGAGTAATGGAAGTCAAATTAGTTTTTATTTCTCAAAGAGCTGTACTGTATTTGCAGAGAATTTTAAAGAAATTGAATTAATTTAATTTTGTTTTAATTAATTATAATTTGTTTTCATAACAACCAATTGACAGGTGATACTTGCACTTGCTTGAATTACATCCATGGGTAAAGTTTGCATGTTTGTAGCTATATAAATTATTTTAGCTCAGTGAGAATAGTTAGGCATAAAGTGAAACATATAAATATTTAAAAAATAGGCTGATGTTTATTTCCTAAATAGATTATTATCTATTGGGCATGCACTTAACATCTGTGATATCTATATAAAAATCCAAATTACCTTGAATACTCACCACTACATTTCCTGAAGAATTTACATTTTCCTCTAGTGAATTGGATTGCTACATGGAACAAATAAAAATACAGAATGTGACTATATTTTTCTATATTTTTCTTCTCAGCCCTTTGTTATCTCAATTATTAAAAGGTACATTTTTTTTTTAATGGTAGAACCTTAACAAAAAAAGAAATTAATTTTTTCAAGTCAACTTATCGTAAAGCCACCAAGGAACAGATATGCCTCTTCCTAGCTTTAAAAATAGAGTCCCTTAATTTGACATACTATGAATGCTTTTAGATTTTGTTCCAGTTGAAATACATTGGGGGAAGTGGACAGAAAGTTAGTCATCAAGGGTGAGTTTCATGAGGGTATATTATTACATGCTTAGGCCAGTAATCTGAAAGGTTTCTTTTTTGTTATTTAACTTTTCTGAAAGTAGTGTTTCATACAAAGAAAAAAAACAAAATATTGTGTTATATGAGTTATGGAGGAGATATGGTTAAATATTTGGATAAATCTTTTAATTTCCTTGGTGTTCAAATGGTGTTTCTGGGGACTCTAGGTATTTTTGTCCATCAACATTTAATGATTAACCATTTTCTATACTAAACTGCAAGGTACTTAGGAAGACTTGATTTCTATCATGGGACCCTACTTGATTTCTAATTATAATAGTGCATGCCAAAAATCTCAATTCTGCCATTTATTACCTTATGATATTGGGTGAGCCTTGATTTTCTTATCTGTTAGAATGCACTAATATTCTCTTAACTAAACAGAGTTAACATTTCTTACTGAATTGGGGTCTCAACATGACTGAGTTTTTAGATGAATTACATTAACATATCAAGTTTCTTATCTTTGAATTTTTTTCTTGTGGTTTCATATCCTAATTTCATCTACCTACTTCAAGGTTTAACTTTGATCAGATGTTTGGATATAAAATTGCTAAAAATATTATGAGATTTACTTTTTCCAGAGTAAAAATTTGGCACATAATTTACTAGCTCTAAGTCCTTCTAAAAACCCCAACCTTCTCCATTTTTTTTCACTTCTTCTCTTCCATTTCTAAACTCTTATACTCCTTAAGTAAGGGATTACAAATACATCAGTCATTTTTACTATATTTGCCAAATGGCTTATTTAAATACACATGTTTATAAGTTTTACCTGACCAATAGAAAGGTAACTGAAATGGAGCTCTTGCTATTAGAGTTTACTCTCTTATTTATTAGGTCTTTCTTTTGAAAATATTTTAATCCTTGAATACATTTCAAAAGAATATTACATAAGAGATACTGGAAAAGAATAACTGGATAGGCATGTAATATATAAATACATTACCTACAGGCCTGATATAGCATAATTCTATATAATACTTTTACTGTAGATGTATATTGGTTAGTAATCTAGACATAGATATTTTTTGGATACTTAGAAGAGCCAACTAAAAGATCTTTCTTGACATTTTTTATTTACAAAATTGTTTCATTATTTTAACCAGATGGTGTTTTTCCTAAGAACATCCCTTTACAATCTCAAATGGCTACTAACAAAAACCTTATTATTTCTTAGAAAATTGTTTGAGTCTCTCTCCCTAATGTTTGATTGTGGTACCTGCAGTGAACATCAGGAATATGTATATTTTTGAAGACAGGAAATTGATCCCTTTAGCCCATGTTGTGGCTGACTGCAGTGTCCTTACTCACTGGGTCAGCTAGACACACTCCTCTATTCAGGTTGACGCAAGGTTTTAAGAACTCATCTCTGAGCAGCATTCATCATTCCCTGGAAGAAGGAATGGATAATGTTTAAGGATAAAAATAATGAAATCATTACAAAATCTGGATTACTTTAATGAATGAAAACTCAAAAATCTCTGGAAGAGAGAACTTAATCTTTGTTTGTTTCTAAGTTTCTATGACATTTAGGAAATATTAGTATCACAACCACTTCCTGGTGATAATTAACCTCCTAATGAATGTTTTCCTCTGCCTTTTATGAAGGCATAGATGACCAAGGGTTTTATTATCAATTTAATTTCATGAGATATAACAGGGATAAAGTTAAAGAATCACATTTTTCTTTCACATGTTTTTTTTTTAGGTATTCACCATTTATCAGAATTTCTTTCACTAAGACAAAAAATAATTACAGTTGTCCCACAGTAGCTGCAGAGGATTGATTCCAGAACTCCCTGCTGATACTGTGCTTAGGATGCTTAGGACCGTATACTTTAAATTATCTCTAGATTATGTATAATGCCCAATACAATGTAAATGCTATGTAAATAGATGTTATACTGTATTATTTATGGAATAATGACAAGAAAAAGTCTTTGCATGTTTAGTATAGATTCAATAATAGTAGGCCTAACTACATAGTAAATGTCAGTAATAACGCAACATTTAAAAACATTTCTTTAAAAAGAAAAAGACTTTTGACGCTTGGTTACAGATACATCTGGCCAGTTGTATGTGGATGTTTCTTTAGGGAAAAAGGTAATCTGTTATCATTTTTATCTATTTATGAATGCAAAATTTAATAGAATGCTGAAATTATCATCTTGAAATTTGGCTGAAATTCTACTTTAGTGTGGTGGGCCAGCACAGCCAAGAGTTCGGTGAGCCTGAGCGGGGGCAGCGAAGGATATAGAAAAGACAGACAGAGAGAATAAGCTGGGTCTAGGTCAGGGGTGGGCAAACTTTTTGACTCGAGGGCCACAATGCTAAGTTTCTATGACATTTAGGAAATATTAGTATCACAACCACTTCCTGGTGATAATTAACCTCCTAATGAATGTTTTCCTCTGCCTTTTATGAAGGCATAGATGACCAAGGGTTTTATTATCAATTTAATTTCATGAGATATAACAGGGATAAAGTTAAAGAATCACATTTTTCTTTCACATGTTTTTTTTTTAGGTATTCACCATTTATCAGAATTTCTTTCACTAAGACAAAAAATAATTACAGTTGTCCCACAGTAGCTGCAGAGGATTGATTCCAGAACTCCCTGCTGATACTGTGCTTAGGATGCTTAGGACCGTATACTTTAAATTATCTCTAGATTATGTATAATGCCCAATACAATGTAATTGCTATGTAAATAGATGTTATACTATATTGTTTATGGAATAATGACAAGAAAAAGTCTTTGCGTGTTTAGTATAGTCAGGGGTGGGCAAACTTTTTGACTCAAGGGCCACAATGGGTTCTTAAACTGGACCGGAGGGCCGGAACAAAAGCATGGATGGAGTGTTGTGTGAAC
>NW_005365553.1:1222993-1245984 GCF_000412655.1 Myotis brandtii | reverse complement strand
GGCAAGCTGAGCCTTTATTTTATAGCCAGAGGTAAACAAGGTAGTGGTCAATGTTCTTGTGAGTTTCACTTGTTTTGGCAGCACTTGCTGCATCTCCCTCAGCCCATTAGCTACCCAGATAGGATCTAGGGAGCATCATAAGGTCAAGCCTAATTATGCTAAGAGGGCTGTGCTTTCTAAACTGGGACTTGTTTGTGGATTTGCCAACAGGTCAATCCTAGGCTTAACCGTATAGCCACACTCTAGAGGAGTGATGGCGAACCTTTTGAGCTCGGCGTGTCAGTGTTTTGAAAAACCCTAATTTAACTCTGGTGCTGTGTCACATATAGAAATTTTTTGATATTTGCAACCATAGTAAAACAAAGACTTATATTATTGATATTTATTTTATATATTTAAATGCCATTTAACAAAGAAAAATCAACCCAAAAAATGAGCTTGCGTGTCACCTCTGACACGCGTGTCATAGGTTCGCCATCACTGCTCTAGAGCAAAATATTTGGAACCTTGGTTATCCACATTGGCTGCCTTTATTGTCATACTCATTCCATAATGACTTTTCTGTCCACATTGTATTTCTTGAATTGACATATTTAAAGACACTATTTAACCTAGAGTTAAATATTTCTTAGTACCTAGCTGGCTACTGAGAAAGCCTGTCTCTGAAGACAGGCATTTAAAAAAAAAATACAACAGTTTTCAAAAATTTACTACTGCATGGCCATTGGGATATTCACATTACTGGAAAATGATTCTTGAATGCTATTGAGGTTTTATCATTTTTTTTCTGACAAGAAATAGGTTGGATCGGCTATGAATGGAAAGGGCCAATAACCTAGATAAACATCAGATAATATGTGAATTCTTAAGACACTTTTGAGATATGATAAAACATGTCAAGTTGTGAAGAGAACCTATCTCAGTAACCTTCGAACTGCAGAGTATTAGTTTTGAAAGATAAATCTTAATAGATGTTGAATCAATTTATGCCATTCCCACACATAATGAGACAGCAAGGTGCTTCTCTCTATTCTATTTATATTCCCTGAAGGTTAACTTTCAAAATGTATGTGTACTTTGCATTTGGAGAGCTGTCAAATGATTTTTAAGACTAGGAAACAGATTAGATTTTCAGATTGAATGTCCTATTCCTCAGAGAATTTACATTTAAGCAGAAAAGGTGGGTTTTACATATAGAAGTAAATGGAATTTAAAAATTTTATGTCATATTTTTTTGAAAGATAAACACAGAGGTTGCATTAGTTAAATCATAGGTAGAAAATAATTCTTTAATGTTTTAAGTATATTTTAACACAGTCTATGTTACATTGGGTATACAATTTAAAATACATGGTTTTAAAGTTATGAAAAGTATTCAGGAGCACATACTTTCATGGAAATTCTTGTACTAGTTTGTATGTTTTATGCATGAACACTTGCAGTGGCAAGCCAAAATGACTTATTGGAAAGGATGCATTTTCTGTAAGCACCTGAGCATTTGGGTGAGCTATGCTTTTGGTGTAGCAGTAGCTTAACTAGATATGAGAAGGTTAGATATTTTGGGAAGTAGGATCATTAGCATAATGTGGGTTCTTCTGAGGCAAGGGGAATGTAGGTGATCTAAACGTAATCAAGGTCACAAAGCAGCAGCTGATGTTCACGTCTGCTAACATTCTTTTTGATTTAGGCTACCTTAGTAGAAAGATTTTTCCCTAAGTATTTGTAACTATGTTAAGCCCATTACAAGATTATGTAAGGAAAGTGTTCATTATGGCAACAAATATGCCTTTGTAGGGCCTATTCTGTGAAAGTTTGTGATTTCACACATAGGCAATTAAGATAGCAAATAAGCCTGTCTGGAGATAAGGCAAATTCCCTGTCACAGTATGAAGTCAATCTTCTTAGTTCATAAAATTTCCTTTCTAAGCAAATATCTTTAATGAGAGTGAATTAGATGTGTTGTCTTTTTTTGAGAGAGAGGCAGTAACAAGATAAGATGGCAACAGCATGATTTGTGAAATTTTCTTTCCAGAGCTTTTATAGTTAACTAGAGGCCCAACGCACAAAATTTGTGCAAGAGTAAGCCTTCCCCACCCTGCCAGCACCAGCTTCCCTCTAGCACCCAGGACCTGGGCTTCTTTCTGGCCTCCAAAAGGCACCCGGAACCCGGGCTTCCCTCGCAGCCCTGGCTTCGTCCATATTACGCTTTTATTATTATAGATAAGTAAACCTCAGTTTAACTCACTCATAAAAAAATATGACAATATAGAATTGATGATTGCTAAAACTCACAAAATTTGTAGTGTTTTCTAGCAATTATTTTGGGCTTCTTTATGAAGGATGCAAAACAATGATCAGTCAATCAAATCAGAATGGCATTCATTTACAAGACTTGAGAAGACTAAAGATAGGTTTGATTCATTTATAAAACTGATCCAGAGAAATGATGTAGACTTGTCTATTCATTTTTATTGTTTGTCTTCTAGGTCAGACATGGTTTTATGTGTAAGTCCAAAGTTGCATATTGCCATTTAAATAAATACTAATATAAAACTACAAGAAAGAACAAAGAATCCTAGCTTTGCACTTCTGAACTCTTGAAATTGTCATGAGAAAAAATATAATTTATGCCATTAATTACTTTTAGATAATACTGCATGATTTAATTCCAGGCTCATATGAAAATTAATGATCAACATAGATATTATATTTGAGGGGTAAAGATTTCAGATGTCTCTTGAAGCTTCTCTCATGTTTACAAATATTTACTTTAGAGAAAACTCAGATGTAGGCCAATCTTTAAATATATATATTTACCTACAAGATCTAATCAGTAATTCACATAATTTTATTTCTGAGTCCATATGAATTATTTTAACCTTTACTCATAAATCCTCTTTCCTAATAATTTCCATTGCTCTGTGCTGGACACATTCCAAGGTTTCCACAACTCTGTTAGTAGTGGAGACACAAGCAACCAATAGTGGTGATCTTTTTATGAGCAAAGCTGAATGGAATCTCACTTGTTTTTCCTTCTGCTGCAACAACTCTGTGGGACTGTCAAGGAGAAAATAAATATTTGTTACTTTTGGTAATGAAGAAAGTATGTGTGACTCAGCAACACATGGGGAGCAGATGTGTTGAGTAAGAGCCCACTCCTGTGCATCAGACCTGTCACCGACTGAGGATATAAATAGAGAAAAATTAGGGGAGAATAAGCTGTATCCTTGATTTTGCTCAATTGCATTGAAACTGGAAATTCTAAAGTTTGGGTTTGGGATTTAACAATGAATATGTTCTGCATAGATGGCTGGTCAACACATATTTTCCATGCAGCTATCTGGAAAACAACCGTCCCTCTAATCCAGCCATCACACATATAGGCAGTCTAATGAGGGTTCTTCAGATGTGGTGTATATATTGCTTTAGAAATTGCTAGATTTGCCTGATTATGTTGACCATCTCTGAATTTTCTGTTGCAGCAGGTGAGAACTGAAATTTTATCTTTCCCATCCTGGACAAATTGGGCTTGCTGTGGCACTATTCATAGGCAAGGGTACTGAGCTTCCAATTGGCAAAGTAAATGCTTGCAAAAGGCTTTTCCTACTGGATAGAAATCTGCCCTTTAAAATTGGCAACATATTTTTCCCAAATACAATAGTTCAGTTTGGGTTGACAAAAAAAGCTAGATTTGGATTAATAACTCTAAGAATTAAAATGTGTACAGTTTACTAAAGGGCCATGGCTTAGACAATATCCTTTTTGCAAGTGTTGGTTTCCTATAAACAATATGCTTGTGATTTTGCAATATGACTTTTTAAAGCTCATATTAATACTTTGATACTTACATTAGAGGATTTTTTTTCTTAACACTTGTAAAATTCAATGGGACTATCTGTTCCTATCTCTTATAACTTGCTGGATAAATCCTCTGTAAATAGAAGAACTGACTGAAAAGAAGGCAGGACGATTTGAGAGGTCCTATGACAGAAGCCTTCTATATTATCATGTAGATCAGTGGTTCTCAACCTTCCTAATGCCGCGACCCTTTAATACAGTTCCTCATGTTGTGGTGACCCCCAATTTAATTGTTACAAATTGAACATAATTAAAGCATAGTGATTAATCACCAAAACAATATGTAATTATATATGTGTTTTCCGATGGTCTTAGGCGACCCCTGTGAAAGGGTTGTTTGACCCCCAAAGGGGTCGCGACCCACAGGTTGAGAACCGCTGATCTAGAAGCTAGCTTTAGTCATCATTGTATATGATAAAACACTACTCAATTGTTTAGAACATAATATATGCTCATTTATATTTGTCTAACTACATTAACAATTCTTTCACAGCTAGCCACTATTAGAATAAAAATGTGAAGTTTTCTCCCAAAACCTAATTCAGGTGTGTTCTGTTTCCCAATCTATCTCTTGGTCACTTTATGAGAAAGATTCCTTTATCTGTAATTATAATCTACCAGGAGAAAATTGAGAAACTTGAATAGTAAAAAGGAGATTTTCCTGTTTACTTAAGCAGATTGCAAATTTTGTCTTTATTAATAAATTACAGTTTTTATGATGTAAAGACTTAAATGTTAGACTTGAACCATAAAAATCCGAGAAGACCACATAGGTAGTAATATCTCAGACATTTCTCGTAGCAATATTTTTTCTCATATCTCTCCTCAGGCAAGGGAAACCAAAGAAAAAATAAACAAATGGGGCTACATCAAACTAAAAAGTTTTTGTACATGACAGGAAACCATCAATAAAATGAAAAGACAACCCACTCAATGGGAGAATATGTTCACTAATAATACATCTGATAAGGGATTAATATCCAAGATTTATAAAGAACTTACACAACCCAACACCAAAAAAACAAACACTCCAATTTAAAAATGGGCAAAGGACCTGGAGAGAGATTGAGGAAAAAAAATTAGAAAGAACTCATAAGAGGACTGGGACACAGTGTGGTGATTGCCAGGAGGAGGAAGGGAACGAAGTGGAGGAGGTAGCCTGGGAAGGATAAATGGTATTGGATGGAGACTTTACTTGGGATAGTGAACACACAACCCAGTGTACAAATGATGTGTTATAGAATGTGCACCTGCAATCTATATAATTTAGTTAACCAGTATCACCCCAATAAAATAAAAAATTAAATTAAATTTAAAAATAGCCCTTGGCTTTGATATCATACAGCATATGTTCCTTTATTTCAAAGTTGAAAAATAAAGTGATGGCTAAATTAAATAACCATGGTGACTACATATTCACGTTCTGTATAGCTGAGACATTGCTTTGATATCTGTACTGCAATGAAAAAATGTTAAAAAAATTTTCTATATTGTGCCATGTAGAAAATGTTGATTGACTCTCATATTATTTAGGTAGGAGCTCCAGCTACAGAGCAGAATTGATTAGAGTGGCATTGGCATTCTTTCCTTTGGCTCTCTCGTTCTTACTTTTTCTTTTTCACTTGGTTGCCAAGACTGCTTATTCACTGAAAATTACTAACACTTTGACCTCTTGTTTGAGAATGCCTCACTCATAGACATGGGAAGGACCAGGTAATTTGCAGAATGATCTAATTAAACTGCATTGCAAGGATTCCAGCAGCCAACCTTTGTCAACTGCAGATACCTGCGTTATTATCCTAGGAAGAGGAGGTTTTGCTCCTCGGCCAGTGGATGATAGGCATTTTATAAGCTCCCTATATGAATACTATAGAGTTAACATCAGTAAACCCTTGGGTAAACGATAGCCAAGAATATTTTTTTCTTTTTTTTCCGCCATAGAAATTAAAACAAAATGCTCTTTAGAAAAGTGAGTTTTCTTTCATATGTTTTACTGGTTATAAGCCCCCAATTTTTCAGCCCCTTTCTTGAGTAAACTTTCAATGTCTTACCTCATTCTTCTTTCTTTCTCTATTACAGCATATGTTCCTTTATTTCAAAGTTGAAAAATAAAGTGATGGCTAAATTAAATAACCATGGTGACTACATATTCACGTTCTGTATAGCTGAGACATTGCTTTGATATCTGTACTGCAATGAAAAAATGTTAAAAAAATTTTCTATATTGTGCCATGTAGAAAATGTTGATTGACTCTCATATTATTTAGGTAGGAGCTCCAGCTACAGAGCAGAATTGATTAGAGTGGCATTGGCATTCTTTCCTTTGGCTCTCTCGTTCTTACTTTTTCTTTTTCACTTGGTTGCCAAGACTGCTTATTCACTGAAAATTACTAACACTTTGACCTCTTGTTTGAGAATGCCTCACTCATAGACATGGGAAGGACCAGGTAATTTGCAGAATGATCTAATTAAACTGCATTGCAAGGATTCCAGCAGCCAACCTTTGTCAACTGCAGATACCTGCGTTATTATCCTAGGAAGAGGAGGTTTTGCTCCTCGGCCAGTGGATGATAGGCATTTTATAAGCTCCCTATATGAATACTATAGAGTTAACATCAGTAAACCCTTGGGTAAATGATAGTCAAGAATATTTTTTCTTTTTTCCGCCATAGAAATTAAAACAAAATACTCTTTAGAAAAGTGAGTTTTCTTTCATATGTTTTACTGGTTATAAGCCCCCAATTTTTCAGCCCCTTTCTTGAGTAAACTTTCAATGTCTTACCTCATTCTTCTTTCTTTCTCTATTTATTTTAGTAACCAAAGTCTTCCAAATGAATATTTCTTTCCATAATTTCATATACCATTCTACTGGTCTTCCTTATAAAACCCTTATTTCCTTACTACATAGAAAAATTATGGACCTCCCATTGCATAATACTGTGTAATGCAAAATATCTATCCATGCACAAATTAAGTACAGACAGTGTGGATACAATCTACCATAATTACGTCTTTTTGGAACAAAACGCCTGATATAATCATGTTTCTATTACAATTTTAATGATTGTTTTATTTTTCTCTTAAAAACAGATGCCCTTGTTTTCTCATTGCTTCATTCTTAATTTAGTTTTATTTTAAGGGGTAGTCTATTGCTGAACCTTCCTGGCACATACAAATGTGCTATCTTAAACCCTAATATTCTGTGTTGTATAATGTGTATCATCATAAGTTTGCCATTTGTCATCTGTCTTGTCCCAAACCAAGTCTACCCCATGTTAAAAATTCTATAACTGTCATCATCTTGGAAATGTCATGACATTAATGGATCAATAAAATCCTTTCCCAGAGATGATGAGAAATATATAAAAAGAGCTTACTAAATTCCAACGATTTCTTTTAAAGGTTCAGTGATGAGTAAGAGATTTGTATGAGAGTTATTTCAGGGAGGGTTGTTGGATAATGGTAGGATGAAACTGACAGGTAGGTTATAGTAGTGGGGGGTTGTGGCAGGGGAAGAGGGAGGTCAATTTGAAATACCTAAAATATTCCTGCATTGGAGAGACTATTTTCATTAGAGGAATTCAAATAAAAGGATGAAGAAATCAGGAATGTGAAGTGCAGAGGCTCCTGAGTGGCCATCACATCTCTGCAGTTTACTAGGTCATACCAAGATGTAATGAGGTGCTTTGTATGCACTGTGCATGAGAGAGAAAATCAGCTTACCAAATTACTTTTTTTGGGTGATGACTTCCAGACAGGGGGCAATTTGGTGAATTTGAGGGAACATAAGGATGCTATAAGGAGTACTATGTGTCCAGGGAGTCCAATAGAAAACAACAAAAAAATGTATTTTGATGTCCATCCTCAATGTCACTCTAGAACAAATAAGGAAAGGGAAGAATTGCATGATAAAGGTTGTGACAGCAGGAGGATGAGTAAAGTAATTTTAAAGTTATAGTTAGAAATTCATTAAAATCTGATGCCTAGAGGAGAGACCAAGATGGCGGCATAGGTAAACACCGGAGACTGCTGCCACAAACAACCACTTCAAAAATACAACTGGAGGTCAATTTGAAATACCTAAAATATTCCTGCATTGGAGAGACTATTTTCATTAGAGGAATTCAAATAAAAGGATGAAGAAATCAGGAATGTGAAGTGCAGAGGCTCCTGAGTGGCCATCACATCTCTGCAGTTTACTAGGTCATACCAAGATGTAATGAGGTGCTTTGTATGCACTGTGCATGAGAGAGAAAATCAGCTTACCAAATTACTTTTTTTGGGTGATGACTTCCAGACAGGGGGCAATTTGGTGAGTTTGAGGGAACATAAGGATGCTATAAGGAGTACTATGTGTCCAGGGAGTCCAATAGAAAACAAAAAAAAATGTATTTTGATCTCCATCCTCAATGTCACTCTAGAGCAAATAAGGAAAGGGAAGAATTGCATGATAAAGGTTGTGACAGCAGGAGGATGAGTAAAGTAATTTTAAAGTTATAGTTAGAAATTCATTAAAATCTGATGCCTAATAGGTAGCTGAACTGAAGAAGGTAAGCATAATGCTAAGGTCCTTTTAAAGAGCTTAAAGATTACAAAACAAATCAAAGGTTCTGGCAGCTTCTCAGACATTGGCAGGCTAGAGAATTCACAGAGCAACAAGGTGCATGGGGTTTCTTTCTTTACCTTTTCTTAAACAAATACAAACTTGAACAAAAAGAGTACAGTGTGTGTAGCAAAAATGCTGCCTGTACATGATGAGACCTTTACAATTTACCTATATTCTGAAATCAGATTTAGATATTTTGGTTTATTACTTTCTGTGGGTTTCAATAGGAACAGTTCAGATATTTATGCTTTTTCAAAGAACTAAAGAGTCAAGGTCAGCTGAAAGCATAAGACATTTCTAAAATTCAACAAGATTTTCTCCAAGAGGCAAAATTAATATGCTAGATTTATAAAATTAATATTCTGCAGTTATGTCCTAAAGATTACAAAATACATGCTCTCCTACTAATACATTATTGATCAATCATGTATTATAAATTAATTTATAGATGACAGAAGATGTTAAATAATTAATAATTGGATTGAAATTAACTATTAGTTTTTACAAGATAACATAAACATAGATAGAAATTTTGCTTTTTTATGAACCAGTAAGAAGTATTTTAATTTCAAAATAATCTAAAATTTTTAAGTTTTGAAATTGTAAGAGTAATTTTTATCCTTTACTACTTCATTAAAAATAAGATTGTAAGAAATTTTGTTAGCATTCTTACTCCTATTTGAATCAGTAATATACATTATAAATGAAAATATGTTTGCAATATTATGAAAGGTAGGAGTGGTTTGATAGGTACTGTAGTATATTTTGCTTCTTAACTTGACTAATCTGGTGACTATATTTCCAGAATTTCTTTCTGCATAGGAGTCCAGTTCAGAGTTGGTAAAAATATGAATCTGTGCAAAATTGATAAGGTAAATGTGAAACAGCAGCCATTACTCTCTGAAGGTCATTTTGTGGGAGGATGACGTTGCAGACAGATACAGAGGTTCCCTGTAGGTTGTAGTTTGTCTTTTTTCTTCTGCTAGGTGTCCTGCTCTTCCCAACTACTGTCCAAAAGTGGGTGCAGTTTACCACTAAATGTATAGCAGTGGACCTACCGAGGTGGTAGTTATACAAAATCCACAATTTCCCATAGATCCTGCCATAAACTCCCCACTTGGTGAGCTCACTCTTAAGCTTGGTGACTCCACTCTTAAGCTTGACTTAATAGGTTGGCAAGTTGATGACTCTTTCTCTGTTCCTCCATGTCTCATAACTAGCCTTTATTTCCCCAGCTCCTCCAACAATTGAGCATGATATAATTACCAAAATATAAGTTCGTTGGTAACTCTCCTTCTCTCACTGATACAGGAATTTATACTATTGTTCCTGGATGGAAGTAACAATGTAGATTGCTTTATTGCTCCCAATTATTTACCCCTTCCTGAATTCAAACCCCTTTTCATGCACCTTTGTCATTACTCCCACTAGAGACAGAGCATATTCATTGGCTAGTTGCTTTGTCAAGTGAAATGTGGAGATCATGGAAGTGTGCAGTTCCAATCTTACTAGTAGGTCTTAAGAAGCCATGTGTTTCATTCACTCCTATTGTCAATGCCGTGAATAAGAGATACTCTGAAAATATTCTCTGATCCTGACGAGTCACTCCAGGTAGTCTGCAGACCCACATCTTGAAGCAGAGCAACAACTGACTCATAAATCTCTGAGAATGATAAATGCAGCTGAGCTCTCATGGTTGTTTGTTATACAGCAATAGCTAAGTGATACAGCAATGAGGGATATAGCTACTAAATTCATTAATTACACTTCACAGATTTAAGACATTAATCATGTGGCAGATTATATTTTTCAAAAAGGGCCATAGCAGTATTTCTGATCCTCAAGTCTCTTTTAGAATCTTGCCAGGCCCCTGACAAGATTTGGAATCTATACCCCCTTCCTTGAAAATAGGTGGCTATCACTATAAATAGTATGGGCCTGAAGGGATGCTTTGTGATGTTCAAGGCTAGGTCATTAAAAACAATAATAGAATAGTAGAGCTTCTATCTGGTGTCCTCTCTCTCTCCCCTCTCCCCACCATCCACAGGACATTTACCTTTGCAATTTAGCCACCATGTTCCAAAGAAACCCCAACATGGAGAGGCCATTTGTAGTGTTTTGATTAATGACCTTAGCTATAGTCTCAGCCAACAGCCAGCCAGCATCAGTTTTAAACATGTGCATACATGAGCCTTCAGGCAATTTCATCTCCAAGCCTTCAAGGATTCTAACTGAAGCCATCGATAGGCAAAAAGAGAAGCCATCCCTGTGGTATCCTCTTTGATTTCCTGACCTACAGAATTTATAAGCATAATAAAGAGTTATGCCACAAAGTTTTGTGGCAGTTTGGTACAGAGTCATAATAAAAAATGTCTATTTTTAGACATTAGCGATGTCAATAATGAATATAAATTTGAAGATGTAGCTGCTCATGGCTTTGGTGGGAAGATTAATTAGTCATATTTTTTCACTTGTAATAACGCAACTTAGCTTATTATAACATTTTCCTATTAACTTATATAGAAATATTATACCACAATATTTTGGAGCATGAACACCAAAATTATTTTCTAAAATCTTTCAGGAAATTAATGCTGTATTTTGAAATATACATAGGGTTGAATTTTTTGACATTATTCACACAATAGAAATTTCTCATACTTTCAGACTTTCATCGTAAATCTCATACTTTCATGAACTATTAGATAGAAACTTATATGGGAATTATATCAGTAAGAAATATTAATTTTTCTATGTGACATCTATCCTCTTTTGTTCCTTAGTATTAGCACAGATCTTTAAATCTCATATTGACTTCTTATACTTTTTTGTTTAACTTTTTAATTCTTTTATTCATTTTAAAATTCATTTCTTGATAAATATTTTATTATATTAAATATATTATTGGGAAAGCACTAATATAGACAACAGTTTCTGCTTTCCAAGGATTTTTCTAGCAACGAGAACATTTGAATTATTTTAACCTCTAATTCAAGACAGAGCTAATAAAGAGCTACAAATTCAGTTCTATAGTTCTTTACTAAGAACTTAGTATAAATATATACTAAGTATAATTTTTCAGGTATTGTACTTAGATTGTGTTCATTTCTGAGCTAAAAATTAATCTAATTACAGAGCAGAAAGATTTCATGGATCAGATATCATTAGATTCATTATAAAAGGTGAAAGATAAATACCATATCTCACTTATATGTGAAATCTAAAAAAAATAAACAAAAAGTGTGTGTTTTTTTGTAATTTTGAGATGGCCACTTTCAGATTTTTGAATAAGAGAGTGATGAAATTGAACAGTATGATGTCTGTCTAATCTGGAGCAATGTGTACAATAGATTGGAATGGGAGAGACTAAAACACAGTAGACAGTTAAAAGGCCTAAGTCCAGGTGGTGATTAGAAGAAAGGGCATCTTAAGTTCTTACGTGCAGGGAATAACATGGGCAAGTGTTAGGAGAGTATAGGATGTTACGGGGCAATTTTTGAGTAGTTTTTTGACTGCTGCAGCAAAAAAATATCCAAGCACAATGGGAGATCATATTTAAAATTTAGGTTAGTTCTAGACAGTGTGTCTCAGTTGGTTGGATCATCATCTTTTTGTGCACTGAAAGGTCGCAGGTTTGATTCCAAATCAGGGCACATACCCAGGTTGCTGGTTCAATCACTGGTTGGGACATATACGATGCTTCTCTCTTATATTGATGTTTCTCTCTCTTTCCCTCTTCCTTCCTCTTTCTCTAAAAAAAAAAAATAGGTTAGGCTAGACTGCTAGGAGCCTTGAATGGTATGCTGCAAATTTTGAAATTCATTTACTAGAAAGCTGAAATGGAATTATTGAAGGCTTTTCAGTGGGAAAATGACATGATCAATTGATATGCTTGTGTTCATGGAATATGATTGTTAAAATATCATTAAAATGTGTATTGCCTGCAAAAAGCACATCCAAATACAAAAGTAATTAATGAAATTGAATTAACTGAGGTTTAAGTGGTTTTTTAATTATTCCTCATTAGTGTGGAACTGAACATCATTAAACCTGTTTCTCTTGCATGTATGTCATATGACATGGCATTATGTATCAATCCTCACTTTCAAAATATATTATTGAGAATAATGTGATCAGTATTTGCTTTATTCAATTCTAAATAAACATAGGCATTTTATTAGTATGCAGATAATACTTTCTTTTCCAGTTTCCATTTATGACTCCATATTTTAAGTTCTCTATTTCAAAGTACCATGTGATTTTTAATTGCTATACACTAAGATCCTCTTACAGCCAGTCTTGCTCACCAAGTTTATGATCTTTAACTGCAGTCTACCTAGAAACAGATGTTTAGACTTTATTCTGCATGGACAAATTGTGTAGAGGTTAGCTTTGCTTCAAAGTTAATTGGTGTCAACCTGTAATCCGGGTACTTGTTCTGGGTAAATTGGGTCCTACTATTATATGGTGTTTTTGTTTTTGTTTTAATAATGAAGTGAAGAATTTACAAAATAGTGATCAAAATGCTTAAAAATCTACCTATGCCCTGGCAGTTCTGTCCTCTTATACATATACTATGTATCACGAAGGGCAGACAGCTCTGAATCACAGTCATCATCCTTAAATCTTGTTGAATTAATTTTTGTTCTTCTTCATCACATGTGCCTTCCCTGAATTGTGTGAGAGCTACTCATTTCAATGAGATATACTGTGTGTAGGTTTTACAATATGCATCAAACCCAACTACAGTTAAGTTGGAGCATCTTTATTGACAAGAATTTGCTATCATTAATGAAGGAATATATGCTATTCACCAAAGTCAGTATGGCATTTGAGTCCTTGTGGTGGTACAGAGTATCAATGACTTTACAACTCTACTAGAACTCCTAAATCCAAACATTATAGGATTATTGATAATTTCTGGGGGCATTTAATAAAATTTTGGGTAGATATTAGCCAGTGTTTTAAAGATACAAAATAGTATATTTTATAGAACAACGATAAGATGAGATGAATGAAAATTTGCTTAAGTTTAACCATAAAAATTCTTAAATTATAACTTTTTTTGAACTACCAGAGATACAATCCTCTTTTTTGTAGAGTTGAATTTTTCTTCTGAGGAGTTGGAGAGTTGGGAGAAAGATTTATAAGTGCTGGTATTATGCATTTCCCCTACCCCCATCCCTACCTCCCAGTAGGTTAATTAAATGCAACTCATCTGAAAAGATTTGGTTCAAATACCAAAATACTTGTTCTTCCATCAAATCTTCCCCATCAGAAGTAATTCACTTCTCTGAATTCTCAAGGGAATTTTCTGCATAATTTCAATTTGCACCCTTCTCTATTATTATGTATTTTCTCATAAGATACAGGATCTTTTTCCTCTTTGTGACCTGCTGTTTTTTGTTGAGTTTCTTATGGTGTCCCCCAGCAAATATACACACAGTTTAGATATTAGCCAATGAATCCAGAAGAATTTGAAGTCAGGTATTGGAACTTACTTTTCAGTGGTTCCTTTCTCTCTGGGAATTTGTTCCTAATATTGTAGTCAATTGGACTACAAAGTCCAAACCATATTTCCTTATTCAAGAGAGATCACTATTTTCTATTAAGGCAATATTTTCTCTCACCTGTGTGAATTAGAATATATTGTCAGGAAAAAAATCCAGGGACCTTTCAGTCCGCAGGCCGACGCTCTATCCACTGAGCCAAACCGGTTTCGGCAAGAGATCACTATTTTCTATTAAGGCAATATTTTCTCTCACCTGTGTGAATTAGAATATATTTTCAGGAAAAAAATCCAGGGTAAAGGTTGACCTTTTGCCTTTCCTATATTCTCTCAAGGATAACAGCCCCTCCAGATCCCACCCCATTTTATAATTTTGGTGGGAGAGCTATTCCACTACTATCTAGTCTAAAAAGACCAAAATTCAATATCTGGTATCATATATTTTGAAATTACATCTTCCTATTGCTTAGTAGTAGCTTATAGGAATTCAATATATGAACTTTTTTATGAGTTCCTAGTTTATGGCAAAAATGCAGAGCTTTTTCATGAGTTCTAATATTTTGCCTTTATGTCCTCTTGCATTTTTTAGGTAGGCTATTCTCTTCGTGTTTTTTTTTTTCCTGTAAATAATGGCAGTTCAATAGTCCATTTACAATCCTTTCCCTTGAAATTTATTTTTCTTTTTTATATAAGTTTGCTAGGGCTTCTCTTTTAATATTGAATAGATGATCTATATATATAAAAGCCTAAGCAACCCTTAGGACCGAACAACCAGAACGACTGGACGACCAGTCGCTATCACATGGACTGATCACCAGGGGGCAGATGCTCAACGCAGAAGCTGCCCCCTGGTGGTCAGTGTGCTCCCACAGTGAGAGCACTGCTCAGCCAGAAGCTGGGCTCACAGCTGGCAAGCGCAGCTACAGTGGCAGGAGTCTCTCCCACTGCCACCACAACAGCGCTACTGGGTGGCTGCGGCAGCAGCAGGCGCAGCAGGGCCAAGGTGAGCAGGAGTGGCACGGCGCCTGGCCCCAGCTTGGGCTCCTCCCTGGCTGCCTACTGCTTAGCGCACTGCTATATCCCTGGTACCCCATAAGCCTGCAGTTACAATCTCCAGAGAATGGTTGAAGCACGGACATTTGGAATAGCTAGGACTAGCCTGATATCACTGCCAGGCTCCTGAAACTCTGCCTCAGGTGTTGAGATCAAATCTCATCTCTTTCTGATTGCCACAGAGCTACAGAGGAAGGCAGCAATATAACAGTGGTCACAAGCAGCGACTGACAATCGGGGTAAAAGTCAAAGAGAGATGCATCTGAAGGGTGGGGGCGTGGGCAACAGAGCACCCCCACCCCTCAAGATCCCCAACTTTGTATTGTTCACCTCAGAGCATCTCTTATCTGGCTCTGAGTGGTGGAAAGTGCCCAGCATGGCCCAAGGCGTCCACCGGGGACCTCCAGGCCAGCAAGGCGTGACCCTGGCTGCAGAAGGGACACTTGGAAGTATTTTTTCAGGAAGCTGTGGGGAGGAGGACAGACTCCCAGTGCGACTTCCTGGTGGCTCACAGGGACGTGGAAACTCCCCAGGCATGCAGGCGTGGGCTCCCAATTTCCTTTCAATATACACAAATCCGTGCACCGGGCCACTAGTACTATAATAAGTAGGCTTCTTTTCCTCCCTTTTTCTAATTTTAAAGGGGATGCTTATAACTTTAGAGTGATCACATCTCCTTGTTTTTCAGGAATTGTCATTAACACAGCATACTTGCTAGGAATGATTCTTTTAACATTTGAGAAGTATCCCAGAATGTCTACTTCTGAGAAAGATGCTGCAGATCAGGGCAGGCCACTGATCTCTTTTATACAAATAGTGGGGGAAAACCCACCTGGAAAAATGGAAAAAATCCTATTTACAAATGATATTAGGCCTTTGAAAGCAATGAAAATAAAATAAAATTGTAGATAGTGGAGCACATTTCCAGAGTGAGGTGATTGATGATCACTAGCCATTGTTTCCAATGTAGCAGTTGAGAATTTTGAAAGTACAATGAAGTTTGTGCTTAGACTGGGCAGGGAGCATCTACTGGAGGAAAGAAAAATTAGGAAGGCCTTTAGGTATCAAGTAAGGCTGGAACAATTGGGAAATTTAATGGGCCTTAGATACACAATGCATTTTAACAATAAATGTTTTCTGAATGCAGACAATGTATAAGAAATAGAGGGATCAAGCCAAAGAGCAAAGTGAAATCTTTTGCACTATCGAAAGTGGGTGGCTCCAAGTGCATTACTGGATTCTTTGTAAGGACCATGAATTTTGACAATTCTTAGAGGAAGAACTTGATCATATTCAGTTTTTAGGACAAAGGAAACAAATACTCACCAGTCTCTCCATCAAACCATAGGAAGGTCATGCCAGAACTGGGTGAACAGAGGTAGATTCAATCTCATTAAATCTGCAATAGTGCCTAATGCCAGCACAATTCTTTGGTTATATTGATATAACCAATTCTGAAACCACATTACAAAAACAGAAAAACTCTCTGATGGAGGATAATACCATTTGTTGCTCTTATGGTTGTTTTAGAGATAATATCTGGAAACTAATAAAAAATTATTAAGCATTCAAAGAAAATAAAACATGTTGATAAAAAAGGGAAATTCAGACACTAGAAACTGACTTATATGTGATTCATATATTGGACTTGGCAGACAAGAAATTTAATTATGATTAAAATATTAAAAATTAAGAAATATATGAACAGCCTTGGCCAGTGTTGCTCATTGGTTGGAGCATTGGCCTAGAAACTGAAGGGTCTAAGATTTGATTCCCGGTTAAGGGCACATACCTGGGTAGTGGGTTGGCTTCTGGGCCCGGTTGGGGTGCGTGTAGGAGGCAACCAATCGGTGTGTCTCTCTCACATGGATGTTTCTCTCCCCCTTCCTTCCACTCTCTCTAAAAATAAGTGGAGAAAATCTCATCAAGTGAGGATTAACAAAAAACAAATACTCAAAAACTATATGAACAAAATCAATACAAAGAGAAATATACAAAATAATTAAATGGAAATTTCACAGCTAGAAGTATTATACAGAACTAAAGAACTCAAAAGATGAATTTAGTAAGAGATTATGCAAGGCAAAACACAGGATGAGTTAATTCATAATTAGGTCAAAAAATACTGCATGCAGAGAGAAAATAAATAAAACAAAATAAAAAATAAAAAAGCATAAGAAACTCATGGACATGCTAAAAAGCCTTAATATATACTTGTAATTGGAATCCTAGAAAGAAGGATGAGAGAAAATTTGTCAGATGATGAGAGCAAAATACAGAAAGCAAATAATTGAAAATTTTAAAGATTTGTTAAAAAATTGAAGCCTATCTAGTCAAAAAGCTTAGTAAATTCTAGGATAGACAAATAAAAGGAAAACTGCACCAAGACTCGTCATAGCAAAATTGTTTAGACTCAAAGGCGAGAGAGAGAGAGAGAGAGAGAAAGAGAGAGAGAGAGAGAGAGAGAGAAGCATTCAGAAAATAAAAGAACACATGGATTTCAAAGGCATACTGGAATGATAGCTGACTTCTCAGAAGAAATGATGAAAGCCAAAAAATATATATATTTCTAGAAAATAACTGTTAGCTAAGATTTCTATATCCAAAAATATGTGTGTGTGTGTTTTTTAAATAGGGTATAATAAATTTTGAGACAAATAAAGGAGAGCTAATTGGCCACCATCAGACTTCCATTAAAACACAAACTAAAAGGAAAGGGAAAATGGTCCCAGATAGAAATGTGGAAGGGATGTAGGGAATAAATAACACCAGAATATAAATACACTAGTGGCCTGGTGCAGGAATTTGTGCACATTGAAAGGAAATTAATTAGAAGAAATATTTTAATATCGCTATTCACCCTTTCTCTATAATAGAAGTGTCAACCAAATTCACATTCCACAATGACAGATCGAAACACACGCGTGCAATTGGTGCCAGCAAGAGCTTTATATGTATTGTGCATATAGGAGTCAACTTAGCCTTTTATAGATATAGAATAAACTTGCTTGATTAGACCTGCTTTCTGATGTAGCTAAACTTTTTCCAGCCCGGTGAAGTGCCCAACTTCTCTTTCAGGTAATTGTCAGCAATACAGCAGTAAATATTAACACGAAGCAGATTATTATTGTAGATCATGTAGGGAGAACAAAGGGTAAAATATTTAACTGCAGTAATGTTTGACTATATTCTGCGCAGTGAGAAAACCTAAAGTTATTTTCAAGGTCCACCATTTCTTACTTCTTTTCAGTCAGGTCAAGTTTTTAAACTTTCTATATCTCCGTTTTCCAGCTAATGAAAAGAAAATAGGATTCCACCGAGTCTCCTATCTACCTACTCCAGGACTTCTGTAAGGATCAAATGAGATGAGGCATGGGAAACGCTTCACAGAGATTTGGTTAAAGTGTGAAATGTTTGCACCTGGCTATAAAGCAAGTTGGGTTCCTGGGCTGAAGAAACTGCCAGGAGGCTAGTTGTCACTAGGGCGAGGAAGTCAGGCATTGCTATGTGACATCATTACCCAGTACCCACAGCGACCATTTCTGAGTTGGGCTGTGGGCCTCATTTTGCATCATGGGGTCTTGGCAACGTCAGCTGCGATTTGGGGGGCTATGGCTCGGGGGTGGTGGTGGGGCCAGTGTCCCACTTGGGGGAAGTTGAGTGTTGTTTTGTGGGCACCAGGTCCACAGTGCTGTTTCTCTGTATGCATTATGGCAGCTCCTGAATTGAGCATCTGCCCCCTGGTGGTCAGTGTGCACCACAGCAACCAGTCGGACAGTCGGACACTTAGCATATTAGCCTTTTATATATATAGACTAGAGGCCTGATGCACAAAATTCATACAAGAGTTGGCCTTCCCTCCCCAGGTTGCCAGCCTCAGCTTCCCTTCGGCACCCGGGACCCGGGCCTCCCTCTGACTGCTGGCAGGCATCCAGACCTGGGTTTCCCTCACAGCCCCGGCTTCATCCAGAAGGTCATCTGGAAGGACGCCCAGTCTAATTAGCATATTGCACTTTTATTATTATAGATAAGCAAATATAAAATATTATAGACTCCCTAAAATAATAATTATAATATATTGTAGGGCTAAATTATATGTAGAACTAAAAAGTACTACTATAATAATATAAAAGCAATAAAAATAACTTTAATTTAAAGTTCTGTGTCCAGGTGGGATCAGAAAAGTAGTAAGAATAAAAATTTTATTAGATTTTAATAAGTTTCTGATGAATGTTGTAATATTTGGTATGACCACTCTAAGAATAGTAAAATAATAATAATCTATGTGTTATTTCCAAAAAGCAAAAGAATTAATAAAAACGTGATTTTATCTAAAACAAGTTAATAAAAAAGAGAGAACATTAAGCAGATGGACTAAATAGAAAAAAAATAGGGAATGTACAAACCAAATTGTAATTATGTTTATGTAAATGTGTTAAATGTACTAAGGAAATGTTGTTCAGATAGGGTTAAAAACAACTATATAACCCTAATGGGAGGAAATTTTCAAATATAAGGACACAGAGAGTTTAAACATCAATTAATGGAAAAGAAATATATCATGCAAATCCTAAACGAAGATAACCTGGTTTAGCTATACTAATGTTAGAGAAGTTAAACTTTAATGCAATAGACACTAAAATTTAGGAGGGAAACTTCATAACAATAAAGGGGTTAATAAGAAAATATCACAGTCTTAAGTCTGTATGAAACAAAAAAAAAATAGCTTCAAAATATACAAAGCAGAAATTGACAAAACTAAAAGGATAAATGAATAAATTCACTATTACTGTGGGAGATGTTAACAATCTTCTGTCAATGGCTGATAATCAGACTAAAAAATAAGCATATTTTAGATTTGAACAACAGAGTGAACAACTTGTCCTAATTCATGTATATTTAGAACTCTACAACTAATGATGACATTCTTCACAAATGTTTTTCAAACTTACATGGTACATTTACCCAAATTGTTTATTTGCTGACACAAACAAAACTTCAACAAAACTAAAAAGATTAAGATGGTATAGATTATGTTCTATGACCATGATGCTATTAAACTAGCACAAATAATAAAAATGTAACTAGAAAAACTCCTTGAAGATACTATAATACATTTGTAAATCCATGAGTCAAAGAAGAACTCAGAACCAAAATTGTAAATTATTTTGAAGTGAATGTGAATGAGGATATAGCATAGGAAATCTTGTTAGATATAGATAAAACAGATCAGAGGTAAATTTATTACATTACAGCTAAGAACATTAGTGCTTCAAAATTAATGAATGTAAGATGAAAGAAATAACATAAGAGCAGAGGACATTAAAAGAAAAACAAACACACAATAAAGAAAATCAACACAGACAAAAGGTAGTTCTTTGAAAAAAATTATAAAATTGATCTAACCCTAACAAGAATAATGAGGAAAAAAGGGTAAACTCATAAATGACCAATGTCAAGAATTAGAGAGGACATAACCCCAATTCTTATATCAAAAAGACAATAATAGAATATTATGAATAGCTGTACAGTAATAAAATTGACAATTAATTATTAAACTCCCAGAAGAAGAAATAAAAACTCATCTGTATTATCTGATATCTGTGAAAGAATTATATCTGTTATGAAAAAATCTCCCCACATTCTCAGGACTAAATAGCTTTCTTTTATCATTTAAGGAAAGAACATATCCATTTTGCACAAACTCAGAAATTAGAACAAGATTGGAATTTTAATAACTTGATTCAAAGGTGTGACAAAGAGATTGTGAGATGAAAATTTTAGGGCAATCACCTCTCAATCATGGATACACAGACCTATTTGAAGATGGCATGATTGCATATAGAGAAATTCCTAAATACTCTGCAATCAAACTACTATAAATAAGTTAATTTAACAAGCTTGATGAATACAAGTCAATGTAAAAAACTTCAATTGTGCTTCTACATTCCAGCAACAAATGGAAAATAAAAATTCAAATTGTAGTATTTACCGTAACATAAAACATCAGGTACCTGAAAATGAATATAACAAAAATATGCAAGAATTATGCATTGAAAAATGTGAAGCACTGGTAAAATTTTAAGACCTCACTAAATGATATATCATCTTCATGCATTGGAAGACTCATTCTTTTTTTTTCAATCTTTAATTTCTTTATTGATTAAGGTATTACATATGTGACCTCATTCCCCCACATAAACCCCCCCTCACTCATGCTCTCGCCCCCCTGTTGTCTGTGTCCATTGGTTGGGCTTATATGCATGCATACAAGTCCTTTGGTTGATCTTTCCCCCTTACCCCCACCCTCCCCTACTTTCCTTCTGAGGTTTGACAGTCTTATCGCTGTAGAAGACTCATTCTTGTAAAGAGTTTTAATTCTAGCATAAATTCATCTAGATTCAATACAATTCCTATTTTTGAAGAAATTGACAAATTGGTTATAAAATTTACATGTAAATGTAAGTAGAAAAAGTAACCATGAAACTTGAAAAAAGAATAATAAAATTCAATGTTTTACACAATGAGATATAAAGACATTTTAAGGCTGTAATAATTTAATAATATAGGCAAAATGATAGGGAAAATACATGACGAAACAGTGTAGTGCCTAAAGCCAGGTTTGTACATGTATGATCAACTGATTTATGACAAAATTAACTTTCAGGTACATTGATGATATGATAGTCTTTAATAAGTGGTGCTGTGTCAACTGATACCAAAATGGAAAAAAAAAATGCATCTCCGTGTATCTCTCTTATATAAGACATAAAAGTTAATGCCTGATAGATTGTTGATATAAATGCAATCAGTAAAACAATAAAGCTTTTAGCAGAAAATATAGAACATTTTTGTGGTCTTACTTTAAGCAAAGGTTTCTTTAGCAAGACACCAAAAGCATTAACAACAAAATAGATTAATTCTAAAGTGTTATAATTAAGAACTCCTATTGATTAAGAATACCATTAGAGTTTAAAAAACAACACGTAGTGGGATGAATTATTATCAATAGGATATATGACAAATCTATTCAAAATAGATTTTTAAAAAACTATAATAAGAAAAAAACAACCTACTTGAAAATGGGGAAAAGGCTTGGAGATCTTTATAAAACAGAATGTCCACATAAAGATTAGATTTGTAACTTTAGGATCCGGAATGCAAAATACACGGGTGGGCAAAAGTAAGTTTATAATTTTGAGTACTCTAAACAGTTTATTCCTTTATTATTTTTTTGCATTATTTATTTGTATTACAACTGTATGCCTACTTTTGCCCACACCTGTAAAATTCCCATTCATCACCATGGAGAAAAATGGATAAAAAACTCTCAAGTTTTAGTATTGGAGAAGTATGGCAACTGGAATTCTCATACCCTGATAGTGAAACTGTAAATTACTATAACCAGTTTAGAAAACTGTTTGGCTATATCTACTAACAAAATAATTGTTAATTTATGAATAAATGAATTTACAACAGCATGGATGGACCTGGAGAGTATTATGCTAAGCGAAATAAGCCAGTCAGAGAAAGACAAGTTATCACATGATCTCACTCATATGTGGAATCTGATGAACAAAATAAATTGATAAACAAAATAGATGCAGAGATATAAAACAATGGAACAGGCTTATGAATTTTAGAGCAAATTGGGGGTGGGGAAAGAGTGGGTGAAGAGAGTAAGAGGGGAACTTATATTCATAGCCCATGGACACAGACAATAGTGTGGTGAAGACTTGAGAGGGATTGGTGCAAGGATCATGGGGTCAATAAAAAACAAAACAAAACAAAACAAACAACAAAAAACCACAAGGGGGCCATCTGTAATACCATAAAGATAAATTTTTAAAAAATGAATAAATGAATGAATTTTATGAATAGGTACTAACTCACCAGAATAAAAGAAAAATCTGAAGAAGTTGGCTTTAAAAAAACAACAACCATAGCAATTTTAGGCACTCAGTT
>NW_005365553.1:1201796-1222652 GCF_000412655.1 Myotis brandtii | reverse complement strand
GCCGTGGCCTCAGAGCTGCAGCGAGCAGGAGCCAGCTCTCAGCTCCAGTGACAGCAACAAAGTTTCAATTATAGAAGGTAAATAAATCCCAGAATAAAAAAGAAAAAAGAAAAAAAGGAGAGGCTGGGAGCTTCAGTCGCCAGCCAGCCTGAAAATGGCCCTCAGCCCCTCACCCAGACTGGCCAGGCACCCCAGTGGGGACCCCCACCCTGAAGGGGGTGTGGCCAGCCTGAAAACAGCCATCAGCCCCTCACCCAGGCTGGCCAGGCACCTAAGCAGGACCCCCACCTGATTCGGGACACCCTTCATGGCAAACCAGTAGGCCCCCACCCGTACACCAGGCCTCTATCCTATATAGATGTGCAGGAGGCTGCTCCCCGGGGTTTTGGGCCTAAGCTGGCAATCAAACATCCCTCTGACAGCCCGGCAGGTTGTGCCTTCAACCGAGGTACATGCCCTTGACCAGAACAGAATCGAACCTGGGACTCTTCAGTCTGCAGGCTGATGCTCTATCCACTGAGCCAAACCAGTCAGGACTAGGCACTCAGTTTTTAAGAATTTCTGTAATCTCGTCAGAATTCCTGCGTGAAATAGTTCTAACTTTTTTGATCTGTGTCACTCAGGTTGATTGAAATTTTTTGAAGAGAATGTCAGACTGACTTAGCTTGAGTCAGGTGCCTATCTCTTATCTATGAAAAGCAGAGAATCTTTACAGAATGACTCACAAAGGGAAGGCTTGGTTTCTGTACCCATTAAATATAATAATTATATAGCATAACAAACAACCACATCTATATACTAGAATATGAAAGCCTAAGTGACCATTAAGATGGAACGACCAGAACAACTGGTCGCTATGACACGCACTGACCACTAGTGGGCAGACGCTCAACACAGAAGCTGCCCCCAGCCCGCAGGCCTCCAATGGGGTCTGCCAGCCAACCTCCTGGTCCCTCCCCCGCGCTGGCAGACCCCGATCGCCTGATCAGAGCCATGTCCCCCGGGCTGAGATGGGGAATCAAGGGTGCATGATGGTGGGTGCGGCCCCTTTCCAGGGGTGTTGAGGGCTGGCTCCCTCCTTGGAGCTGGCGGCCAACTTCCAGGGTCCCTCCCCCTGGTTAGCAGGCCCCGATCGGCCTGCCATCCGCCTGCCATGGTGGCGATTGGCCCCTCCCCCGGCCAGCAGGTCCCAATTGCCCAATCAGGGCTGAGCCCCAGGCTGGGATGGGGAACCGGGGGTGGGTGGCAGCGGACACAGGCAGCAAGGGAAGGAGGAGGGAGGGAGGGAGTCGGGGAGGTGGGGAACCGCACGGTGGCAGTGTGCGGGTGGGGAGGGAAGGAGGAGGCAGGGAGGCGGGAAACCTGATAGGCCCTGATCGCCGGCCAGGCCTAGGGACTCCATCTGTGCACGAATTTCATGCACTGAGCCTCTAGTTGTATTGTAACAGTAAAGAATTATTTTTTGGTCATGTCTCAATGGGTTAGCTGGTGGCTGATGCTGGCTGGGCTCACCTGGGCTTGGTTCCAGGTCAAGAGTTTAGCTCTGCTCCATGTCTCTCATTTTTACAGAGCCTGTGCATTGCCTGGGGACATTTTTTATGGCAATGGCTGAAGGGCACAGAGGCTACTAATACTAGTACATTTCAAGCTCTATGTTCTGTTAAGATTCTGTTGGCTAAAGTAAATAACATAACCAATACTCCATCAATGAGTTGGGGAAGTATTCTCGGTCCACTATTGGAAAAATTACCAAGGATAAGAATACAGGGAGGGGAGAATATACAGAATAAAAATACAATCTGCTCCTGTTCCCTAAAAGGTAATGTGAGTGCTTTATCAAAAGACTGGCAAAGATATACTTGACTAGGAAAAACTTCATATGTATACCATACCTAAGGTATAATTTAAAATTCACTGAATAAAGAAGTCAATTTGGGAAAAATTGAGAATACCAATTTTTATTAACTATATTTTAGAAAAGAAAAATGTTCATTACTTTTAAGTCATGCATAATTTAATTTTATAACAATCAGATTTCAGTTTAGTCTCTTGGTGTGGGGGAATCTGATAATAGAATATTTAAAGATCACAGGGTTGAATTTAGAGGGCTTTAGAATAGTTTCACCTTTGTTGTTTCTTCGTTTGGAAACATTTATTCTGAATAAGTCAGATTAAAATGTACATTCTTTCAATCATAATAGGTAAAAGAACTGTTATTTATTTGGGGGAGCTCTGAGGTATAATCTTAGAAGTCATTTCACACACTAACTTTATTCACCAATTCTTTAATTTCTTAATTCATCATGGCATGCATAAAAAAACAAAACAAAAAACATAGAGTCAGTATAAATAAATACTTTTGAAAAATGATGGCTTGCATTTAAAGTAATATGTGAATGCCACTCTCTAAGGAAGTATTTTAAGAGTTCCATCTTTTAAGTAAGGTGAAGGAAAAGAATTTAAGAGTTTATATTCCTAGCAGTGGGGTCACTGGATCAAATGGCAGTTCCATTTTTAATATTTTAAGGAAACTCCACACTGTTTTCCATAGTGGCTGCACCAGTCTGCACTCCCACCAACAGTGTTCCCTTTTCTCCACATCCTTGCCAGCACTTGTTGTTTGTTGATTTATTGATAGTAGCCATTCTGGCAAGTGTGAGGTGATACATCATTGTCATTTTTATTTGCATCTCTCTGATGATGAGTGACATAGAGCATTTTTTCATATGTCTCTTGGCCATCTGTATGTCATCTATGGAGAAGTGCCTATTCAGGTTCTCTGCCCATATTTTAATTGGATTGTTTGTCTTATTTTGTTGAATTGTATGAGTACTTTATATATTTTGGAAATTAATCCCTTATCAGATGTATCATTGGCTAATGTGTTTTCCCCTACAGTGGGTTCCCATTTCATTTTGATGATGGTTTCTTTTACTGTGAAGAAGCTTTTTATTTTGAAACTAGAGGCCTGATGCACAAAATTCATGCAAGGGTAGGCCTTCGCAGTCCTGGCTGCCGGGCCCTCGTGGCCCTGGCTGCCTCACAGCCCCACCCCCTGCTCGCACCGGCCTTGGCCTGGCGCTGCTTGTGTCTGCCGCCACACACCCCTGGTTCCCCGGTTCCACGGAGCCCCCTGATCGATCGCTCTGCAGAGGGTGGCCTGAGCCTCCCTTTGCGGGACAATCATGGGGCAATGGCGGGCCCCCCAACCAATCGCATTGCTCCCGCCTTTGCTGGCCTGGCACCAGTGCGTGTCATAGTTTGGTTGTCCTGAAGGTCATCTGGACAGTCGTTCTGCTATTCGGTCGTTTGGTTGATTTGCATATTATGCTTTTATTATTATAGATAGTCCCATATGTTTATTTTCTTTTTTTCTCTTGCCCTACGTGATATATCAGTGAAAACTCTGCTATGTGAGATATCTGATATTTTTCTGTCTATATAATTTTCTAGGATTTTTATGGTTTCACAACTTAAGTCTTTTATCCATTTTGAGTTTATTCTTGTGTATGGTATAAGTTGGTGGTCTAATTTCATTTTTTTTTTTTTGCATTTACTGGTTCAATTATCCCAACACCATTTATTGAAGAGACTGTCTTGACTCCATTGTATGCTCTTGCCTCCTTTGTCAAATATTAATTGAGCATAATGGCTTGGGTTGATTTCTGGATTCTCTGTTCTGTTCCACTGATCTATATACCTGTTCATGTGCCAGTATCAGGCTGTTTTGATTATGGTGGCTTTGTAATATAATTTGATACCTGGTATTGTGATTCTTCCAACTTTGTTCTTCTTTCTCAAGATTGCTGCAGCTAATTGAGGTCTTTTTAATTCCATGTAAATTTTTGAGTATTTGTTCTAGATCTGTGAAATATGCTTTTGGTATATAGGGGTTTCATTGAATATATAGATTGTTTTGGGTAGTATAGACATTTAAATGATGTTAATTTTTCCAATCCTTGAACAGGCTATATGCTTCCACTTGTTTATATCTTCCTCTATTGCTTTTTTTCAAAGGCCTGTAGTTTTCAGAGTACAGGTCTTTTACCTCCTTGGTTAAGTTTATTCCTAAGTATCTCAATTTTTTGTTGCAATTGTAAATGGGATTTTTTTTCTTAGTTTCTCTTTTTGAGAGTTCATTATTAGTGTATAAAAAAAGCCATTGATTTATTAATGTTAATTTTGTATCCTGCTACATTTATTTATTAAATCAAGTAGTTTTTTGGTGGAATCATTAATTTTCTGTGTACAATATTATGTCATCTGCTCATCCTGAAACACCAACCAGAAAGAATATATGTTTCCCTATGTTCATAGAAATGTTACTTATAATAGCTAAAACCTGGAAACAGCCCAAGTGCCCATCAGTAGATGAGTGCATAAAAAGGCTGTGGTTCATTTACACAATGGAATACTATCCAACTGTAAAGAAGAAGGATCTATCACCCTTTACCACAGTATGGAGGGACCTGGAGAAGCCAATCAGACAAAGACAAATGTCACGTCATTTACACAATGGAATACTATCCAACTGTAAAGAAGGATCTATTACTCTTTACCACAGTATGGAGGGACCTGAGAAGCCAATCAGACAAAGACAAATGTCACATGATCTCACTTATATGTGGAATCTAGTGGAACAAAATAAACTAACCAATGAAATAGAACAGTGGCATGGAAACATTGAACAGACTGACAAATCTGAGGAAAGGGGCAGGAGTGGGTGGGCAGGAAGAGATTAACCAAATAATTTATATGCATATACGCATTGCCCAAGGAAACAGACAATAGTGTGGTGAAGGCCTGGGGTAGGGAGGGAACCGGGTGGAGGGGGGCTGTGGGGATGGAGAGAGGGACATCTGTAATACACTCAACAATAAAGATTAAAAAAAAAGAATTTAAGAGTTTAGGTGGGGAGGAGGAAGTAACATATAGAAAAACACGGGCTCATTTCCCTTCAAGGAGAAAGTCAAACTATTAAAAGGCAACCCTTTTAAATTCACTTGGCTAGTGTCTTACTTGCCTGGACTCTATACATTTGAGATCTGTTATCGTTATTGGATTTGTTCTATATTGGACATATTGTCCACTCAGTACCTGCTTACATTCCTACAGTGACATGGTTCTTCTTAAATATTTCTTAGGCTTCTCTTTTTGGATTTTTTAATATCGGATCCGGACCTAATGTTCAGAACAGTGTTTAGTACAATGTGTGTGCTCTTTAAATTTTAGAGAAATAAGGAAATAATTTTTTAAAAGTCTCCATTTCCAGTGTACTCTGAAGGGAAAGCATTCCATAAGTGTCCATATGTGGAGAACCTGGATTTTCCCAGGAGTACACAACACTGTATGCTGTTAGACAATGAGGATTGGCAGTAGATTTCCACTTGACAGATCCACAGTTCAGTTCTTGTTAGTTGTGACTACCTCCTCTTGGGCTTGTCTGCCTCTTCGTTCTTCTAAGCATAACAGGGATATCAGCTGAATTTTTTTCCAACTCTTCTCCTGAAATTGGAAAGCTCTGTATTTCCCCCTTGGCTCCAAGGATCAAATTTAAAAGCTGCTTCAGCCTCTTGTTGCATAGGGAGCCTACAGGATACATTCTGTCTTTGCCATGGAGAACAGGCCTATCAAGCATGTGGTAGAAAACCTAAGGGGGTTGCTCGTACACAGGAATTGGCCGTAGTGAACAGATTGCTTCAGCCCTTATTGCAAACATGTTAATACAGGCTTAGTTATGCTAAAACCTTGAAGGCCTGCCCTTTAAAATTAAATCTGTTCTTTCACACAATTATTGGCTGAATATAAATTAGACTGAGGTTCTAACTAAAGCTTTGCCACAGCTGTGAGAATAGTTAAGCCCAAATCAGCTAGCTTAGCCTGAAAAACGGCCCATGGCATGGGGGAAGTAGACTTTGTTCACATGTGTTTTGCTTTGCAGTGTGTCAAATTACTGTCATGGCAGAGGCCTGTTTCCTGAATAATATTTCAGAGCTCTGGGCTATTGGCCTTTGGGAGCGATCCACCTGCAAATTGGCTTATCAGAGAGATTTTGAGGGTCCAGATCTGTATTTTACAATGACTTATGCTTATTAGCATATTTGAATACTCATTGTTTGGGTCTCCTATGTTGGAATTGGTGTTAACTTAATAATATATTAAGTGTAACCATATGAAGTTGTATTATTCAATCACTTTTGATTTACAAAAATGATATTTTCAAATAGTTCAGCCTAATAACCTTGATTTCTAAAACCACTTAAATAATTCATATTTTAGTGTTCTATGTTGATCATGAACTTATCAGTCAGTTGATAACATGAACAGTGGGGTAACTGGCTCATCTTGAATTCCATTTTGAACCCCTAATAGTTTGGGCCACATTATTCCTTTGACTGATGGAGTCCTCCAGAGAGGAAAGGAATCTTCATGATATCCTTTTCTTTTTCTTTTTTTATTTATCAAGGCAGACATCCTAGGTTTAACACTCCCTATTATTCCCCCTTTCCGTGTCTCTGGCTTCTCTATTTCAGGTAACATCTCACTCTGTTCTCTCTTTTTAATGGATAGTCTTGCTTTCGATAAGAAAAATGTCCTTCTTTAAGTTTTTTTGGACAGAGTTCTGGAAAGGAGTCTAGGCTTCTCTTTCCATAAGTCCTAGAAGCCAGGATAAACTCCAGCAACTGCTCCTGGCTTCTGAGCCAGTCTACTTCACTGTCAAGAGCTGCCACTCGGCAGAGCCCTCCTTTTTATTAAAGGTGTGATCTTAACCTATGGGAGCATCCATCTTGTCATTGGTAAAGTGGAATCACTACTCCCTGCCTCTCAGGAGTAAGGTAATGAATAACTTTATAATATACAAGCCATGAAGTGTTGTGCTCTGAGCATAGTAGATACTTTGTACATGCTATCTCCTTTTTATTTTCCTAGGTTCTTTGAACCCAGGGCAAATTTTAAGGATAGGACCAAGCAGCTACATACTTTCTTTTCCCATAAATGATAGATGTAATTAAAGGGGAAATTGCAAGAAGTTGTATCTTCTGCCCTCCATCTATTAAAAGGTCCCTTCCCCTACTAGTGGGACTATGTTCTAGAATGGTTATGCTTTGTGCCTTTGTTGTCTTCCAGGGACTTCCCTGAAAAATTTGGACTTAAGTCATGAGTGTGAGGGAAAGGGGAACGCCAACATGAATTTCAAAACACAGACTCAAAATTCAAAAAAGGAGTCATCGTGATTGTGCATACAACCTATAGGAAAGCACTTTATAATACAATTTTATACCATAAATAGAAACTGGTACTTACAAATTACATTATTAACAGTAAATGCTAATGTACTCAAGTGCATGTTCATGGTATTCATTTTAAATGTCATCTTGAGGATTGGTAAGGACAAAGAGAGATGAAAAACTCTTAAACCAGTGACTGTGAGTATAGGAAACATGTGATATGGGAATGGTTTTTACTAATTAATTTTGCATATTTTGGAATATCGACTAAGAACCCAGCACTATGCTAGGAGCACATAGTCTCTCTTGCCGTTCCTGGCCCTGGTCTATAATTACCCGTGTTTCCTTACTTAACGCTATTGAAAAGCTCTGAGAGACATTTTTCAGCTTTTTGGAAAGTCTCTGCTCAGAAACAAAGAGCTCTCTGTGTTGTATCTCTAGGAAACAGAAGTGTGATGGTTGATGGCTGAACTGAGTATAAACATAGCTGTAGAGCTGAGTGAACTGCCAATTGAACGTAACTCCTTCCTAATTCAAATGAACTTCTATATTTGTGCAATATTGATTTCAACTACCAGTGTTGCTTTTGAAAAATTCTATTCTCTTGGAAACCCAAGGTTAGAAAGGATCCTACCCATGCAGAATGTATGGGTGGAAATACCAATGAGTCTATAACATTTATTGTCCAAGTAATACTTTTTTTCTATGGGTTTTGTATTCTCAGCCATGAGAACAATTGAAGAGAAGCAAATTTTCAATTCAAGGCTTGAGAACAGATTTTATAGAAGTTGTGTATAACATTGCCAGAGGTGGGATTTAAACTCTCTTGGATTTCTGTAATTGGTGTCCTGGTAATGCAGTGGAGGGTCTCTGTGTAGTTTCAGGTGTTTTAGTTTTAGTTGCCTTTTTCCCTTATACTGTTAGATCCTTGTTAAAATATTTTCTTGTTATATGAACTTTGGTATAGAATTAATGTTTTCTACCCTGAGTTCCAACAGAAAATATAACAATTGTGTCACTATAGGAGTTTTATAACTATGATATTCCCACTACTATGTTGATGGCCATTTTTTAAAAGGTTCTATAATGTAGATTCCACTATTGCTTTTGGATATAAGAATGTGCCCCTTACATTTTCTTTTTACATATGAATTGAGAACATCTATTTTGGTTAAATACAATTAATTTACTAGCATAGGAATAAAATTTTTACATTAAATTATCCTATTTTCATGCAAAATCATTCTTACTTTAAAAGAATTGTACTCTGACCAAAAGATAACACAAACAATTGCACTATTCTCTAAATACTCAGTTTGTTTGTTTTTATATGATCATTTATGTTTACAAAGTTCAAGTATTCCTTTGGTAACATTTTCATTAGTTGTTCTGTAGAAACTCGTGTTACTATTATTGATCCCAGTTTGTTAATGAAGCAATAAATATATACAGAAGCTCTTAGGTTACCTGAATGTTGCACAGTAAATTTATGAAGGGCAGGTACCAGAATATGCAAGCCTATCCTTTATAAGAGAGCATTCATTTATCCTACCTCATGCTTTTCAGAATATTTATAATTTTTGCCTATTGCACACAATGAAGATCATGGATCACTGTAAATAGTTTTGGTAAAACTGCATCCCTGTGTCTTCAATATCTCAGTAGCTTTCATATGTGTAAGAGTAGTATGCTCAGGAATGGGGATATGGAGGCTCAAGGTGATGAAGAAGGAAAACATCAAGAGTGACTTATGGAATGGTTTTGTGTGCGTGAAAGGATAAAACAATGACCTATTTTACCATCAGAGTTGTCAATAGGTGCAAATGAGGGCAAATTTTGTATTTGATATTGGCAAATATTTTGGAATGATGAATCATAGAACTTTAATGAAGTAAAACAAAGAGACACACACAAAATGGTAACAATGAAATGGGCAGATATGTGGGTTTTCCTGGCTTATTCTCTGCATTGTTATGGTTGCTTACAATCATTTCATTAAATGCCATTGAGAAATGAAGAGAGAAAATAAATAGGTCATTAGTAATCTAATAATACTCAATTTATTTTGGTGTATAGTATCCTAGATCTAGGTCTTGGAACAATTCCCAGTGGATATTCTACAGACACTCTTAAACTCTAGATTATTCAGCAAGAATAACATTTGTACAGCTACACCACTGGACAGATTCACAGAGGTGCATGTTAAAAATCTGTGTTGGCACCACGTGGGGAGGGTCTCAGCAGGGAGAGGGGCACACTGACCTGCCAGCCTTGGTGATGATTATCTCAGTGCCCAGCTGATTGAATTTGTTCCACAGAGCCTTCATCTCAAGCTGCACGCTCACACTGGCCACCTTCGCGTTCTTCTTTACCTGTGCCTTGGCAGCGGCCGTGCAACTGGCCCCGGGGCCCTTGGGCTTGGCAGCAGCGCTGGTGGCAGCCCCTGGGGTCAGCATGTCATAGCGACCAGTCGTTCCGCTGTGACGGTCCCTGGGCTTTTATTATATAGTTTAGAAGCCTACTGCGCGAAATCGTGTGAGACCCAGACCCGCTGCACCACTGTGGGACCCATCAGTGCACCTCCTGGTGACCGGTCATTTGATTGTTACAGCATTATGGCATTAGAGCCATTGGCCTTTTATAATATAGACTAGAGGCCTGACTTGCATGAAATTTGTGCTAAGGGCTTGGCCCTCACAGCCCTGGCTGCCTCAGCCATCCCTTGTAGCCCCTCTCAGCCCCTCGCAGCCTCTCGCATCCTCAGCCGGCCCTCGCAGCCCCTCGCAGCCCTGGCTTCGTCAGGAAGGTTGTCCGGAAGGTCATCTGGCTGTTCGGTCTAATTAGCATATTCACTCTTTATTATATAGGATAGTCCATGTTGGTGACTCTAGTATTAACGACTGAGCTCTCCTTATTGGGATATTGCTGAGATCCCTGGCTAACTGTAGCTGGGACATTCCTATGTTTGAACTTGGTTTCTTGTTTTGTCACCCTCCAATATGAATTTTCTTCCCTCAATATAATGCTAAGTTGTTCCTCTGAGAGTCTTACACCTTTAAATGCAGTCTGCATGGGCTTTTTGTCTCATCAACACAGATTTAATCAGTGCTACTAATATAGTTCTAGGTTTACCTAAGGCTATTTGCTATTTCATAAATGCACATAATGCAAGAAATTTTGGAAGTCTGGAGGATTATCTCTCCTTATCTGCAAATAAACCAATGCTTACTGTAATGGGCCTTCTACACGAACTCAATGCTGTGGCTGTTGCCTGAAGCAGAAGAGTTTTAGGAGACTTTCTTGTTTTTTTGTGTGTTTTTTTAATTTTATTGTTGAGAGTATTACAGATATCAACCATTTTCCCCCCATATCCCCCTTCCACCTGAATCCTGCTCCACCCCAAGCCTTCCCCGCTTTATTGTCTGTGTCTATGGGTTATGTATATATGCCTATAAATTCTTTGGTTAATTTCTTCCTGCCCTCTCTCCCCCCTTCCCTCTGAGATTCATCAGTCTTTTCTATGCTTCATGTCTCTGGACCTATTTTATTTGTCTATTATTTTGTTCATTAGATTCCACATATGAGTGAGATAATGGCTTTAATGGCAGAAAAGATATTCTAAATGTTGTGGAGGTCTAAAAGTTCTCCCCATTTATTCATAGATACATTATGCTGTGGTTATTTCTTATCTCTCAGTTTAAGTTATTCAAGCAATAAGGACTAGAGGTAAAAACTATTTCATTAGAGGACAATGGTGTCTTATTCAGCTTTTATGTTGAACTATCTTATTCAAGCTTAACTTCAAAAATATTTATTAACTTCTTACCTATGTGCTATTTGATGGGAGAAAGTAAATAGAGGAGGATTATCATTAGCTGTACAATATAGCACTAAGTTAAAAATAAATGATACATATAGTGAGACATATAAAAAAGTGATATATTTATATACTTTTATTTAAAAAAACTTGTATGATAAACATTTTTTATTCTCAATTTTCCTCAGAAGAGTTAAATAGGAAAAAAAATCATATGAGCTAACTGTGCCAGACCTATTTGGGGCATAGAAATTGCATTTGTCACCCTCTTTTTCCTTTCCAGCACCCACCCACCACAGGCTGACTCAATAGGTGGAGCAGGTGTCACAAATTCCAGTGAGCTCATGAAGTGGTGATTGTTATTCCCACTACAAGTCACCATTGAACTGTTATTCTCCAAACCCTGTGGGAACTCAACATTCTGTTGATTTATCATTTAGTTGACCAAAAATTTAGTTGTACAAGAATTTAAACAACATTCATCTTGAGCTACTTTATTTCTCATTGTTTTGATTACTAAGGTAAATGAGTCTGAAGGTAAGAGAGATGATGATACTTTTGGACCAGAGTTCAGGTACAGAAAACTTCTTGAAGTTTACTTTGTTTCATTGATTAAACATAGACTTCTACTTATTAAGGTTAAATAGCTTATGCAATTGGAGCGATTTTTTTCATAATTGTATCATATATGAAATTAGTGTTACCATGTAAAGTTTTAGGGAAGGTTTGAGAAGTCTGTAGATATCAATTTATATTTGTTTATAAAAAGTTGTAGCACATTCACAATTGGAAATTCATTGATTCTTATTTTGTTAAATAATTAATAATTATTTTCTTAAACCTCACCTGAGGACATGCCTATTGATTTTAGAGAGAGGAAAAGGGAGAGAGAAAGAAATATTGATCAGCTATCTTCCTGCATGGGTTCCTACTGACTAGTGACTGAACCCACAACCCAGGTCTGTGCCCTGAGTGGGAATGGAACCCACAGTCTTTCGGTGTATGAGATGATGCTCCAACCAACTGAGCCATAGCAGCCAAGGCAAATGCATTGATTCTTATTTTTAAAATGAATGTCCTCTTTCTTCAGTTATACTTCCTATGCTAATGAGTTGTTTTCTCTTATGTGTGTTAAACATTATTATGAAACTTAATTGTATAATTAATAAAATAAAATGAAATCACACAGATCTGTATGTGTAGGTCATGCATTTTTTCTGCTCATTGATAAACTTAATTTTAGTCCATGGTTTAAGCTTCTACTTTATTGACTAAAGTTACTGAATTTACCTTAATTGTGGAGGTAGCCCGCTGAAGTGGAGGCAACAAAACTCTGCAGAATGACTTCCTTAGTTGCCAACCATCTAACTTTATCACATATTTGTAGGGGAAATTGGGAAATAAACCCAAAGGTTAGATTCTTCATCTGTAAATGAGGAAAAAGATAAATACTTCATAGGAATATTTTGAAGCTTTAATGAAACTATTTAGAATGAACGGACATTATTCGAGGACCTGCTGTGAAAGGCATCCAAATTGGAATGGAACAAGTAAAACTGCCACTATTTGCAGATCACATGATATTGTATATGAAAACCCTAAAGACTCCATCAAAAAATGCTAGAACTACTAAGTGGATCTAGTGAAGTTGTAGGATGCAAAATCAATACTCAAAAAACTGTTGCATTTTTATATACCACAAAAAATCTATCAAAAGGAAAAAATAAAAATACAATCTCATTTAGAATTGAATCAGATAATAAAATACCTGCAAATAAATGTAACCAAGTAGGTGAAAGACCTGCATGTTGAAAACTACAATACGTTAATAAAAGAAATTGAAGAAGACACAAATAAATAGAAAGATATTCTGTGCTCATGGATTGAAAGAATTATTATTAAAATGTCCATACTACCCAAAGTAATCGACAGATTCAATGCAATCCCTATCAAAATTCCAGTGACATTTTTCTCAGAAATAGAGCAAATAATCTTAAAATATATATGGAACCACAGAAAGACCCCAAATAGTCAAATCAATCTTGAGAAAAACAGAAAAATGTTGGAGACATTATGCTCCCTTATTTCAAACTATATTTTAAAACTATAATAATTAAAACAGTATGATATTAGCATAGAAACAGACATGTATAACAATGGAACAAAATAGAAAGCCCAGAAATAAACTTACACATATGTGGCCAATTAATTTATGACAAAGGGGCCAAGAATGGGGAAAGGACAGTTTTTCAAAAAATGGTGTTGGGAAAACTGGATAGCCACATGCAAAAGGATGAAATTGGACCACTGTCTTACACCATACACCTAAATTAACTTAAGATGGTTTATAAACTAGAAAGTAAAACCTGAAACCATAAAACTCTTAGAAGAAAACAAAGGTAGTGAGCTCCTTGATATAGGTTTTGGAGATGAATTTTAGAATCTGACACCAAAAGAATAAGTAACAAAAGCAAAAATAAACAAGCGGGTCTATATTAGACTAAAAAGCATCTGCACAGTAAAGGAAACCATCAAAAAAATGCAAAGGAAACATATGGAATGAAAGAAAATATTTGCAAACCATCTATCCTATATAATAAAAGCCTAATATGCAAATCGACCAAATGGCGGAACCACCGGCAGAACGACCGGTCACTATGATGCACACTGACCAGGGGTCAGACGCTCAATATAGGAGCTACCTCCAGCCCGGAGGCCCTAGGCCAGCCAAGGCAGGTATGAGCAGGGGCCCCCCATTGCCCTGCTGGTCGCCCCACAGATCAGCCCTCATCACCAGCGTGGCCTAGGGATCCTATCTATGCACTAATTTCATGCACTGGGCCACTTAAGCAACTGTGCGTCCATTCGACCGGTATCTATGACGCACACTGACCACCAGGGGGCAGATGCTCAATGCATAAGCATGGAACAGACTGATGAATCTCAGAGGGAAGGGGAGAGGGGGGAGGGCAGGAAGAGATTAACCAAGATCTTATATGTATACGAGAGGCCCGGTGCACAAATTCATGCACCGGTGGGGTCCTTTGGCTTGGCCTGCGGGGATTGGGCTGAAACCGGCAGTCTGACATCCCCTGCGAGAGGGCGCAGGCCAGGCTGAGGGACCCCACACATCAGGCCTCTAATATATTTGATAAAGGGCTAATATTCAACTAAATAGCAAAAATTAACAACCCAATTAGAGAAGGGGCTAATACTCAACTAAATAGCAAAAAACTAAGAGTCCAATTAAAGAATGAGCAGAGGACTTCAATAGACATTTTCTAAAGAAGACATACAGATGACCACCAGGTACATGAAAAGATGCTCAACATCATTAATCATCAGAGAAATGCAATTCAAATCCATAATGATATATCATCTCACACATGTTAGAATGGCCCTTATCAAAAAGACAAATGTAAGTGTGATGAAGATGTCAAGAAAAAGGAACCCTTTTGCACTTTGGTAGAAATGTAAAATGGTGCAGCCACTATGGAAAACAGTCTTGAGGTTCCTCAAAAAATTAAAAATAGAACTACCATATGATTCAGCTATTCTACTTCTGGCTATCTGAAGGAAACAAAAACACCTGAAAAGATAAAAGATATATACACCCTCTTATTTATTGCTACATTATTTACAATAGCCAAAATATGGAAATAATCTATGATGGCTGAATAAAGAAATCGTCACACACACACACACACACACACACACACACACACAACACACACTGGAATGTTATTCAGCCATAAAAAAAGAATGAAATCTTGCCATTTGTGACAACATGGATAGACATTCAGTGTATTATAAAATAAGTCAGAGAAAGACAAATATTGTTTTGATTTCTCTTATATGTGGAATCAAAGAAAAAACAATCATAGATACAAAATGAAATATAAAATGTGAATTGGCTAATGAAATCAGAAATAAAGAACTCACCTTTCCATAAAAGTAATAAAAATCCTCCAGCCCCAGACTGTATTTTTTTCAAGGACTCTCTTAAAACAGTGTGTTATCCAGAGTACCATTCTTAGTGTTAACTCTTTTTCCTACACCAAATTTTACTAGACTTCACAATTCTCTCAACATCTATCAAAGTACAACAATGTCTAGAGTTACAATACAGGCAAAATACCCTTGAAAATTATTTCCAGTGAGATAGTTTGAAATTATAATTGCTCTCAGACACCAACTGAATAAGAGATTATTATGTGTTTGTATCAGTGAACTACTGCTGAAATAACAATATATAAAAAGCAGCTCTGCCCCCTCCCCCCGCATCTCCAATTCAGTAACTTATAACAGGTTATTCTCACCCTCACAGGTTTGTGGGTAAATTGCTGTTCAGCTGATCTAGGCTGGGCTAACCTAAGTGGCTCTGTTTCAGTCTGGGAGTTGTCTGGGTTTGGTTCCAGACTCATGTTTGCTCAGGCTTTGGTCTACTTCTCATGTGTCTCATCCTCCTTGGGATATGCTTCCCTCAAGGTTAAAAAAAAAGAAGTACAAGGGCAAGCCCAACTCCCTGAGCACATTTAAAGTTTCTGTTTTTGTTGTTTCTGCTTACTTTTCCCCTACCAAATCCAATCATATGGCCAAATCCAATACCAACATGATAGGGAAATACACACTGCTCATTTTCATGAGAAGTACTGCAGAGTCACATAGTAAAAGGTATGGATACATGGAGAAAGTGAAAACATGAGAATGATTCAATCTAGCATGGTGTTCACTAATCTTTTATTCTTAAGCAAGCAATTAAATTATATTTGCCTTGCAGAGAGGTGGTCCTGTGTTACTGAATGATGCCAGTAAAATGTGGATGGAGTGTTGAATGCCAATTCCATGGTTGGGCTTATATAAAACCTCTCATACATGATCTCTCTTTATTCTTCTGTTGGCTGAATGTGCAGGGGCTCTAGGCCCTAAAATAATATGCCTGATTTACACAATGGAAGGAATCAGGAGCCTCATTTTATATAATGGGATTTCTAAGTAGCCCAACAGTGTTCTATGGCATTAGGGATGAATAAACATTTCTTGTGTGAATCTTCTTAGATTTTTGGCATTATATGTGATAGTAGCCAGCCTACCATCTTTGACTCAGCGATGTCTTAAAATCTGTCATTAATATTCAAGTGTCTAAAATAATTTTACTCATGGCTCAAATAAGACATAGAGACCATTTTCAGCAACTCTGTCAAGAATGAGGCGGATGTAGTAGGACATGTCTGAGAAGGCACTTCATTTGGCAGATGGAGGGGAGAGTGTGGTTCGACTTAGAGCAGTGGTTCTCAACCTTCCTAATGCCATGACCCTTTAATACAGTTCCTCATGTTGTGGTGACCCCCAACCATAAAATTATTTTCGTTGCTACTTCATAACTGTAATTTTGCTACTGTTATGAATCGTAATGTAAATATCTGATATGCAGGATGTATTTTCATTGTTACAAATTGAACATAATTAAAGCATAGTGATTAATCATAAAAACAATATGTAATTATATATGTGTTTTCCGATGGTCTTAGGCGGCCCCTGTGAAAGGGTCGTTCGACCCCCAAAGGGGTCGTGACCCACAGGTTGAGAACCACTGACTTAGAAGGCTGTTACTCAAGATAGGATGGATTTCAGAGGATGCATATGCATAGTTAAAGGTGTTCTCACACTGAGTTATTTGAAAGAAGTGGTTGGGGAGCAATTAGAAGAGCTGTGGGTAAATTTACTTTTTAAATTTAATTCCCTTCCCACAAAATTAATACCTACTACATGGGGAAAATTTCAAATTGTATAGAAGGATATACAATTAAAAGCTATTTCCTTGTTTCTCTCCAGATATAACCAGGTTATTGATTTCCTATATGAATCATCAAAAAATTTTTTCTGTATCCACACCCAACATATGAGCTGTCTAGCCCTGATTTTTGGTGCTGGTATGAATCCTGATCCCTATAGTTTTAAGAATTGAGGCTAGATCTAAACCTTTTTCATCCACTGCTATATAACTAATGCCAGATGGTACCTTGACAATATCTGAGGTGATGCTGTGTGACAGTACCTATTGTGACACTCAGAATTTATGCTTCAAAGATTTTATGACTTGCGGAAGATGCCAAATTTCCATCTAACCAAAAATATTATGTTCATTCTAAATGCAATGTTAAAATATTCAAGTTTACTTTGATTTATTTCTACTTGGAATGCAATCTGGAATTTTGGAATTTATGTTTTCTGAAGCAAAATGATGCATGATTGCAGGTAAAATTATGTAATTGTGTGAGTAGGAGAACAAGGGTGTATGATTTGAATCTAAGTTATTCCACTCACTATTCCATAACTGCCTTGGGTTAGAGCACATTTCCCTTCAAGTGACAGGGTCTTCTGTGCACCTTTACCTCTGCTTCGGGGCCTGAGAGTTGAGTTTCTTGAAGCTGAAAAACCACACCATGTGAGGAATTGTGAGAGGTCATTTGTACCACTGACATCCAGATGGCTTTGAAATTTTGAAGAAGCTCAGTGTGCAGGCTGTTTGAAATCAAGGGCAGATTTGAAACCATATGGGATTGTTTTAGTCCAGAAAAGTTAAAATTTATAAAGATAAATGACTAAAAATAAACGCACTTTTGGGCAGTGTCTAGGGGAGGAGCAACCTCCCAGAGCTTGGAATACTGGGTTCTTGGCTACTTGATATAAAAATGTGAGTCCCTCCCCTCCTCCTCTCCTCTCCTCCCCTTTCTTGGCCTCCAGTGACCCTCCTGTTTGTTTCCTGCTTGCATTTTTTTTTCTGAATGGGGACTTTATAATTTGTTGTTTACTGTCTCTGGTGCAGGGACTGTACTGTCAGGTCTGTTGAAAGACTGCCATGAAAAGGGTCAGCATAGTCATTTGTTTTTTTATGGAACCTCCTCTCTATTCTGGCAAAGCCTTAAATCATACCCTTGTTCTATTGCACAAAGTAATAGACAAAATGTGTATTTAAAACAGGAGAAATAAAACGTCATTCAAAAATCCCTCACAGATTTGTTTATTTTAATCTCACCTTTAATCACAAGTAGAATTATTCTTTATTCACAAATACAGTGAATCTAAGCTGTTAGCTGAGCATTTAGTGGAACATCTACCCAGTAAGCTTTGCTTATGTTGCAGACAGCTACCCTGAGGAGTGATTTGAATTTAAATGTGATTCCCTTATTAGTTTCTGCTAACTGCAAATATCCCAGGCACTTAATTAAGTGGCTGAGTAATGTATGAATGCTCACTTCTGCTTGTCATGCAGAACAAAGTGATGTATTTATATTCCATGCACAATATGAAATTTAATGACACAGGCAACAGTAATTTAGAAAACCTTTGTTTTTATTGTCCTTGTTTTTGCTTAAGCAATTTCTCTGCTTTGTCATAGTTTGGCCAGGACAGTGATATAAGACTTGGTCCAAATGTTAGCTGTTGGCAAGTGACATTTCCTAATAAACCAGAGGTTTCTTTGTGCATCTGATTTGGTGGGTTTTCATTAACTATGTTATTTTGGCCTTTGTTCCTCACTTTAATTTTTAATTTAATAGCAGAGAACTATTACTTTGCATGGCTGTTTAGCCATTAAAACAAAAGGGAAAATATAGATTCTGCTAAGATTTGAATGAATATAATGAGTTGCAAAGTAAACAAACAAAAAAGCAACCAATCTGCTTTTTTTTGAACACTAGAGTGTGGGAAGCAAAAATATTGAGGCCAAGTCTCCTGGTAAGTGTTTCAGGGAATCTTTTTCATGCCTTTAGGTTTTCTAAAATTAATGTTTATTTTTTACTTCAGGAATCTAAAAAATCCTATAATTTTTTGGTTGGCATTCAAGGTCAGCCCCAAAGCTAGTATCCTAGTTTTTGTTTATCTAAATTGCTCTGGATCTCTCTTAAACTCACATAACAATACTTCAAATACCTGTAAATTAAATGCTTATGTTTTGTCACTTTAAACTGGGCTGTGCATATGTTTGGTCTTGGACAGCTGTTTGGCTTGTCAGATGGTGCTATTGTGGTGCAAAGCAGAAGGAATTCATGTCCTTCTATTTCAGCTCCTTTGCTCCAGTGTGAGGTTGAGAGACTTCTTTAATTAGAGTCTCAGCTCTGTCTGTTCTGGAAATCCTAACCTCAATTAGTTGACTCTCTTTATTTAGACAGTTTCATTTGTTTCCTAATGGACTTAGGGGGTGGTGAATTGGGTCAAAGTTGCGGCATATTACTCCCTGGTATAAAATGTATTCTACATCCTGAATTCTGTGCTACAAGAAAGCTGCAACATTCATCTGAACTATCACTCCTGGCCTATGGGGAACTGTGTGTAAATTACATCCCCGCCCCTGCCCCCGCTTTCACATACCTGCATCTCTTTCCTGTCAGCTTCAGCCACACTCTACCCATTCCCATCCTACCCAGGTGGAGTGACGTCAGGCTGCTGGGAGACCACTGCTGCACGCTTCCTGTCAGAGAAGCCCTCCTGCACAGTAAATTCTTGGCAGTGCTATTCCTTAGTGCCTCAATAATCATAAACTGCTGCTCTGTGTAAAATGATTCTTGCATTCTGCAAAATTCATAGCTTTATTTGAAAATATCTCAGTCTCACTAGTAGCTTTCTGCTCCTCTCCTATCAAACCCCAATTTTAGACTGACAAGTCTCTGAGCAAGGGAGTGGGGAAACACTGGAAAAGCAGCAAAAAGGCCAGGAGCTGTTGTCATCTAATTTCTGTGCACCTGCATTTGATGAGCTTTCTCTCGCTGGCTCTGAAATCAAATCTTCTGTCTTAGCCCCTTTTAGCCACTGTGACCTCACCATATGCCCCTGGCTGGAGAGAAGCCCAGGTTGGCTGCTTGTGATCATAGTCCACATATGTTGCGGGGAGGGACCCCGGAAGGTGGCTGACACTACTCCTTCAGCCGGCAATCCCTTTAGGGAAAAGAAGGAGGCTCCCTTATGCCTGCTTTAACTGCTACAGACTGTTTGCATACTCTAGCTAAAAGTGACCATTGCCAACAGTGGCAACTTACCTTTACCCTCCAGCTACAGAGCTCAGCTGGTGGATCTCATCCATCTTGGCAGAGAAATAGCCTCTTTTTTCTTTTTCTTTTTATTCTCTTTATAAAGAGCAGCATCTCCCAATATTTAACTAATCAGCAGTGACAAGCCCTGTTTGACTGCTCACTTCTCCAGTGAGATGTCCAGCTTTTAGGCATCAAGATGAGTGAAGCTCTCTTCTGGGTGGGCCAGTTTGTTTCTCAGTGACATGAGAGCATTGCCTGGGGTGTGCACTGGGTGAGGCTTGTCAGTTGAGATATAATTTTGCTCTTTGGATGGATTTTCCAACTAGTTACTGAAAGGTTATAGTTGGTAGTGCACAGGCAGGCTAAATAGCAATCTCAGACAGTGAATAAAAAAAGTTGAATTTATTTAAAGAAATGGGAGTGGAGCTAAGCCAAAGGGAAGGGCTACACAGCACCAAGCCAAAGGGTATTGGGTGGATGATGGCAACCCCTCGGAGTTGGAGTCTTGTCCTCATATGCAGCCACTGCGGGAAGCTTGTGTCATCAGTGGGTTTTGGATGCTTGGTTGGTGGGCTTGGGCAGTGGGGTTGAGTCAACAGGAATGTGGTTGTACAAGTGGGTGCTTCTTGGAAGTTTTAGTTCCATATATGGGTTGATTCCTGGTGTTTGGCATTTCCTGCCCAACAAGTCTTTCTGGTCTTTGTTCTCCTGTGGTGGGAACCTTACAAAATGGCCGTTAAGAATTACATATTGCCTTGCAAGTCCTAATAGTTCTACA
>NW_005365553.1:1198833-1200558 GCF_000412655.1 Myotis brandtii | reverse complement strand
TGTGTATGTATGTGTGTATATATATATATATATATATATATAAATATATCCTCCTAACTTCATTGGTCTCTTTTTTATTTGAACATCTGAGTATACCATAAGAGCAAAATATCAGGGTATGAAAGATACTTAAATGTCCAGTTCATGTATCCATCTGGTAATTAAATCTTAGCCATAGTACCTTTCTAGGTACTGTCATCTAGTCTAAGTTTGAATGCTTTCAGAACCAAGAGACTTAGGCTATTCAAAAGCAGATGATTCTGCCATTGGTTAATTCTGTTATATAGGTTGCCCCTACTCTAACACATACATACACATACATATGGTCGCACACACACATGTTCACACACACACACACAAAACCTTTGCCACTGTCAACAAAAGGTGGCTGCCACCAATCTTATGCTTACAGGAGTCATTAATCTGGGGAACATTAAAAAGAAAATCTTTATTAAGATGAACTGTTTGCAAACCAGGGAAACAGCCTCTGGTAGTAAACAAAAATATGAACCACAAAGACAAATGGTAGGGGAACAGTTGGGTTGCTTTTAAAGAGATATGTAAATAAGGAATCCAAATTTTCTCAGTCTGATTGGTTCAAATAGCACTGTTCTAATTGGTCAGAATCATACCTTCTGACTGGTCATTGTGGAGCTGTTCCAATTGCTCAGTAAATATGCAAATGAGGATATAGTTGTTTAGTTCTGATTGGACAATGCAGGCCTCAGCCCTTTGGTTGAAAGATGATTTCAGGAACTCCTTTATAAGGCTTGGCTCAGAGACAGGAACACAATGCAGGAGGCTGGTAGTTCAGTCTATGGATTTCCCCTAAAATGCAGAGTTCATGTGAGACTCTTGTCAGCAATGGCTGCTAGACTCTGATTATGAATTTGAGCCCAATTAGATCACCTTTCTCCTTTCCTGTACAGTTCGAAGCATAGACATAAGATGAATCATTTACTGAATCTTGCTAAAGTCCAGCTTCAGATTTCTATATCAGCCTATCAAGATATTTTTTTATCCTAATCTGGTATCCAAGGTATTTATTCTATCCTACTTCTTTGAAATCTTTAAATGTAATTGGTACACTTATACTGAGAGTTAGTAGACTAGTACTCTAGTGGCATTGTGGGTGTGAGCCTGAGTTCCTTTCTGGTACTGCTCTATAATCAGTTGTTGAGACTTTGAGCTAGTTACTAGACTCTTTCTGAATCTAAAATTTTTTTGTTTCTTTTATATGGTAAAGTTTCTATATTTTTCCTCCAAACTTAGTATAACCTTTTATTTTTTTAATTATTTTTTAAAATATGTTTTATTGATTTTCTACAGAGAGGAAGGGAGAGAGATAGAGAGTTAGAAACATCGATGAGAGAGAAACATCGATCAGCTGCCTCCTGCACATCTCCCACAGGGGATGTGCCCGCAACCCAGGTACATGCCCTTGACCGGAATCGAACCTGGGACCTTTCAGTCCGCAGGCCGACGCTCTATCCACTGAGCCAAACCGGTTTCGGCCCTTTTATTTTTTTTAACAAAAAGATATACCGGGTGGGGCAAAAGTAGGTTTACAGCTGGTTGTATGGAAAATGATATAATAATTAATCTACATTAATAAAAGAGAAACATGGTAATTAGCGTACTACCCTTCCCATTGGCTAATCAGCATATCCTTATGCAAATTAACTGTCAGCCAAGATGGCGGCCGGCAGCCATGCACTGAAGCGA
>NW_005365553.1:1194915-1197513 GCF_000412655.1 Myotis brandtii | reverse complement strand
CTCCGAGTGCACAAATTTTGTGCACCGGGCCTCTAGTCTATAATAATAAAAGCATAATATGCTAATTAGACCGGACAAACAACTTTCTGGACATCCTTCCTGATGACCTTCTGGACGAAGCTGGGGCTGCAAGGGCTGAACTTCTTGCACGAATTTCATTCATCGGGCCTCTAGTAAATAATAATAGAAGAATAAACTATGTTTCACCTAGTAACAACTGCAAACCTACTGTTGCCCCTCCTGTGTAGGATAAGTTTTGAATTATTTTCCAAATTGTTATACCATAAGAAGCAAGTAGTCATTTTTTAAAAACCACATTATTAAAATATGATTGACATGTTTAATGCATACAACTCGATGAGTTTGGGGATATATACAGCTATGAAACAAATCATCACTGCCATCAAGGCCATAGACATACTCATCACTTCCCAAAGTTTCCTACCATTCACTTTGTTATTATGTTAATGTTATATTTTTTAGAGTTTAAGTTTCTTATCTATAAGAAATGGAGCTGTTGATAGTACTATTTTATAGAGTGTTTTTCAGGACTACAGATATAATGTAGAAAAAATGCTTTGCAAAGTGTTTTGCACATACCTGGGGTTTAATAAATGCCATTATTAATTATTATTATTATTACTTCTTATCCTATATTCAAATTGAGGACCAACATGTTTATTATTAGTGAAACAAGACCAGGATCTTTTAATATATGTCTAGATATTGTTCAAGTTGGTGTGGGTTAATTTAGTAAAATATTTGGGCATACTTTTTTTTTGTTTTTTAAGTTAGAAACATAGCTAGATGCCCTGGCATTCAGATAATTTTTCTCTTCTTTCTCACATGGCTATCCTTGGAGAGTTATTTCATTTGCAATAAAGACATACAAGATAGACTGTTAGTATTTGTTCTCTGTGTACATAGATTATTAGGACTCACTTTTTTTTTCATCTAAATATTCCTTTTATTGAGTTCTCTGTACTATTTTCCATGAACTATTTCAAACAGAATCTACCTATATTCTGTTTTTGAAAATGTTAGCTATATTGATCATCTCCATTTTTCTATTTTCTCCAGTATTCATTTGTGATCACCTTCCATGCCAATATTCTTTTGCAAATGCTCCTTTAAGCTTCTCTTCCATGAATGTTGAGAGTTGTTAAAAAAAACATTTTGCTGAAACCGGTTTGGCTCAGTGGATAGAGCGTCGGCCTGCGGACTGAAAGGTCCCAGGTTCGATTCCGGTCAAGGGCATATACCTTGGTTGCGGGCACATCCCTAGTAGGAGATGTGCAGGAGGCAGCTGATCGATGTTTCTCTCTCATTGATGTTTCTGACTCTCTATCTCTCTCCCTTCCTCTCTGTAAAAAATCAATAAAATATATTTTAAAAAAACATTTTGCATTGTTAAATGATGAGAGGAAATTCATAACAATTTTATCTCACGACCCAGACTTAGGTCTCTTTAGAACCTGAGATTCAGAGAAGTGATTCAGTAAAATATGTTCAGAAATGGAAAACATATTTATGGTAGCTCAGGACACATATGTTCAAGTACTGTTTGTGTAGTACCTGCATTAACTATTGGGGTATAATACAAAGTAAGAGAAATTTATTGAGAACTATGTGCCTGGTATTGTTTGAGCTCATTTTATAAACCTCATTTTACTTTCCTTCTAAAACAACATCACAATGTAGAGTGATGTTGTTGACATTTTATTCAGGAATAAACTGAATTTTGAAAGACTAAAGCAGCAGTTCTCAACCTGTGGGTCGCGACCCTTTTGGGGTCAACCCTTTCACAGGGGTCGCCTAAGACCATCGGAAAACACATATATAATTACATATTGTTTTTGTGATTAATCACTATGCTTTAATTATGTTCAATTTGTAACAATGAAATTGGGGGTCACCACAACATGAAGAACTGTATTAAAGGGTCGCGGCATTAGGAAGGTAGAGAACCACTGGACTAAAGGAACTTGCTCACCACACTTATAGTGAGTAGGCAGCAGGGTCTGGATTCAAATTAAGGTCTTACAAATTTCATTTGGCTATTACATAGTTGAGAAAAGTGTGTGCATCTTATGCATGGATCAGATATTATATATGTGAAAATTATAAGTTAGTATCTCTAGTCAGTTTCATTTTAATAAATGCTCTAGGGGTAAGCATACTGAACACGTAAAAGATTTTCAGGTAGAAGTTACTTAGAATCTAACACATATAGGAAGGAAGTGGTTCTCTTTTTCTAACATTCCTGAGATAACGCTGGCTTGGAGAATTAAAATAGTGGTGGTTGTGGTAATGATAGTGGTAGTGGTAAATGTTTTAAAAGAAAATGATTTATGGTGATGGAAGGAGACTTGACTTGGGGTGGTGGACACACAATATAATATACAGATGATGTACTATAGAATTGTACACCTGAAACCTACATAATTATATTAACCAATGTTACCCCAATAAACAAAAAGAAAAAAAAGAAGAAAATTATGTGCTGTTAAGTTCAATTTCAGTTTGCTGAAACCAACCAAACTAAACATGGTCTTCTTTGAATAACTTTAGAAGATAGGCCAAATTCACGATTATGAA
>NW_005365553.1:1189981-1194693 GCF_000412655.1 Myotis brandtii | reverse complement strand
CACAGGCCGTGTTTTAAAAGAAAATGATTCCCCGCAATGGAAGGAGACTTGACTTGGGGTGGTGGACACACAATATAATATACAGATGATGTATTATAGAATTGTACACCTGAAACCTACATAATTATATTAACCAATGTTACCCCAATAAACAAAAAGAAAAAAAAGAAGAAAATTATGTGCTGTTAAGTTCAATTTCAGTTTGCTGAAACCAACCAAACTAAACATGGTCTTCTTTGAATAACTTTAGAAGATAGGCCAAATTCACGATTATGAACGACATAGGAATAACTATAGAAGAAATTTTATCTAAGAAAGCTGTAACTTTACTAATCAAATTTTTCTGTCTGTTGGAAAGAAAAAAAAAGTTAATAGGTTGTCCCACCTGCTAGTTTAAATGTATTTTACACCCCTGACAGTCTCACTAATAACATGTTGGCAAAAGAAAAAGCAATGCTGGCAACCCTGCTTTACTCCTCTTCGCATGATACAGCACTCTCTACTTCTAGGAGCGTCTCTGTGTATAAGCCAACTGTCTGGTCTTATTAATTATATATATATATTACACCAGACTAAAATTGCTAATGTGTAGCTGGTGTTAGCAAATTAGCATGATCATAATGCATCTTTACATTTGATGATACAGGAATAACCTCACATTGCTATAGAGACAAGTGGTTACTCCCCAAGATGTGGAAGGGGAATGAAGATTTTTAAATGAGTTCAGTGTTTCTCCTTGCAAAGTAAATGGTATTTCTGGAATTGAAAGCTCAGTCAAGTTCCAAATAAAGGCCTAGTGTTGTTAAACGATAAACTAAGGAATGTTAAAATTTCTAAGTTTATTTCAGCAATCTTTGATTCAAATCAGGCAGTGCTTAACTGACAGTAATTATGGGCACTCCCAGACAGGAGCTGGGTAGAGTTTTTATGGAGTAGATGTAAAATCGCGGACATTCTTTGGCAATAGCTTAAGCAGTTTCCTTGTTTGGAAGCGCCTATTTGTTGTTTGTGATTGGATGTTCTTAAGTCTCATTTTTTCACATACAGGCGCATTGACTCTGGCTTAGATTTAGTGTGCTTAGTAGGCCACCAAAGCATGAGAGACACCTAGGTCTAATGGCCTTCTTATTGGTTACTTTTACAGTGTGAGTCTCTGGGGAATAGTCTCATTGCTGCTTCTTATAGCTTTCTTCTTTCACTAAGAACAGTGGTTCTCAACCTTCCTAATGCTGCGACCCTTTAATACAGTTCCTCATGTTGTGGTGACCCCCAATTAAATTGTTACAAATTGAACATAATTAAAGCATAGTGATTAATCACAAAAACAATATGTAAGTATATATGTGTTTTCCGATGGTCTTAGGTGACCCCTGTGAAAGGGTCGTTTGACCCCCAAAGGGGTCTCGACCCACAGGTTGAGAGCCGCTGACTAAGAACAAGGGGATGAGGCCAGTCAATCTCTGCATTTTACTGAACCTTCAGAAGCATTTCCAAGTTACTTAAACTCTTGTTTAACAGAAATATGCTATGGGAGTGCCCCAGCCCCTGCCTGTATCAAAACTCCACCTTGTGTGCCCCTAGCCTAGGCCATGATCAAAGATCTGAGCTGAGGGCCAGTCTCATAATCTACAGCAGTGGTTGGCAAACCGCGGCTCGTGAGCCACATGCAGCTCTTTGGCCCTTTGAGTGTGGCTCTTCCACAAAATACCACGTGCGGGCGCGCATGTACAGTGTGATTGAAACTTCGTGGCCCATGCGCAGAAGTCTGTTTTTGGAAAGGAGATAGATGAAACAAGTATACAAGATGAGTGTGGATGGGAGAGTTGGAAGGGGTTGACCTCAGCGAACATACCTCAATCAGATTGAGGACGTTTTTAGCAAAGGCCAGCTTAGTAGTACACTAATTAAGTTAATAACAATGTACCTACCTATATACTTTAAGTTTAAAAAATTTGGATATCAAAAGAAATGTCAATCGTTGTACTGTTGATATTTGGCTCTGTTGACTAATGAGTTTGCCGACCACTGATCTAAGGGAATTTGGAGTTCTGATCCAATGATTTATTGCCTGCTCTAATGGCTGCCAATCCTGGTCAGAAACACCTGTGAACATTTCTCTGAAAATATTATTCAGATTCCTAATTCTGTGAATATTACTCTGGAACCCTGTATTTTTAAGAAGCATTTCAGACAATTTTCTTGAGTAGCAACATTTTCAACCACTACTCTAATAAGGGTTGGATGACACCATCCCACTCTCTACTAGTTTTGCTCTTTTTCTATCTCTCTCACTCTCCATAAGTATTTTAAAACGCTTACTATAAACCAAGTACCATTGTGTACAGGCCAATAAGACCCTTTCCTGCCCTCAGAGATGTTATAGTCTCTCTTATTCTGTATATTGTCCTCTTAAGGAATAGTTTCCATTCTGTCCTCCTGAATAAAACTTCCTTACTCTATACCAACAGTGACAAAGTAGACATATTTTATGTCCATCCAGCCCCATCACATTCCAATTACTCTGTTACCAAAAACAAAACAAAAGCTCTATTGAACCTCTTTTAAGAGCTATTTTCTAGCCCCTTTACCTTCTTTTTGGTTCTCTTCATGATTGTTCTATATTCTACAGATGATTACATGACTAGTAAGTAGATTCAATATGTATATTTATAATCCTATTTTAAAGCACATTAATGCACAATTAAACAGTGAGAGCTATCTTCTTTCATTTACTTGAACAAATCTTCCAGCAAATAGGAGGGGGAATAAAAAGTTTTGTTGACATCCTTTCCAGCCCTGGTATTATACCACTGAACTTATCCATTATACCCATCTCTGAAGCTCAACAGATAATCACTCATAGAGGTCTGCCTGAAAATAGAGATCTTAAACTTATATATGACATGTTTGTCTACTTTCCCTCTTAGTCAAATACAGACACACACATACACACATTTTCTCTCTCTTCATACCCCCCTCCCCCACACACACAGACACTATAACACAATTTGCAACATGGCTCTGCAAAGATTGTTGGACCTCACACTCTGTATAGATTTTACTGGAACATTTTGTGCATAGTTAAATGTTTCTTCTTAACCAATCAAGAACATCACAATGTATTCTCTACTTCCTAAGTCTTCCTCAGGAAGATTTGTGTCCTGGAAAGCATTCCTTTGTACTATGATTCAATTTGATACTCTATCTCTGTCTCTCTCTCTTTTTTTTTAATCCTCACCTAAGGATATTTTTCCATTGATTTTTAGAGAGTTGAAGAGAGAGGGAAAGACAGAGAGAAACATTGATCTGAGAGAGACACATCGATTGGTTGCCTCCTGCATGAGCCCTGACCAGGGCCCAGGCTGGAGAGGAGCCTGTAACCGAGGTACGTGCCTTTGACCAGAATTGAACCCAGGACCCTTCAGTCCACAGGCTGATTCTCTATCCACTGAGCCAAACCAGCTAGGGCTTGCTACTCTATCTCATCAAGGTGTGGTTGGCTACAACAGAACTGCTTAATATGTCATGTGACTTTTTATTCCTGATGTGGAACACCAGTTATAATATTGAACAATTTCTTTCTTGGTGATTCTCACACTGTCACCCACATTTGAGAGGTGGTGTTTTTGACATGCCTCTAGAAATAAAATTGTGGCTCTCTGGCATTTATTTATTTATTTATTATAAATGCACATACACAGCTTTTAACTTAACAAACAAAAACAACAACTTCATGCTCAAAGGCTGCTTTGTTTTCATTTGAATTTTCAAAAAACAACCGTGAAAACTGTGGTGCTAAATTTTGTTTTCTAAGAATATATGCATATATATTTTTTCCTTGTCTAAAAATAACTGAGGGGTTGAAATGTAAGTTTTCTACTCTCTGTTTCTAACATTGTGGAGAAATAAATATAGACTTCAAGATTATAGAAAAAAAGTCTATCTTTTAAACAAACCGGTTAGTTTTCTTTGCAATAATATGTTTATTTTATTTAGTTTTCCTGTTTAGCTCACAGGTAATCATGTGGGGGACTCTACCTATTGAGGTTTATATATTCCTATTCTCCAACAATATGGAAGAATACTGCTCTGTGTTCAGGTTGCCTTTCTCAGTACCCATAAAACCTGCAGTTGTGTCTAGAGCCACAGCCAACGCCCATTTTTCTCATTTGACCATGTTGTCTCATCCCCCAAAAGCACTTTGAAATGCAAACCCTCTGATAAGGCAAACCCTCCCATTCCAGCTCTCCTAGCCTCTCCTCCTTCCTCAAATCCCTTTTGGGCAAAGTCTCTGAAACAGAGTTTATTTTGTACTCTTCAAGTACATGGTATGATTATGAAAAACTGAGTTTCTTCTTATGCTTTTTTGATCAGAGAATGAAGTGCAATGGATTGTTAACAAGTACATTGTTTGGGGTGCTACTACTTTCTAAAATTCAGAGTAATACAGTGCATCGTATGGCCAAAGTTCTTATTATTTTGCGTTATCAAGATTATTTAGAGTATAATTCTTTCAGATTTCTAAAGTAGGAATAATTGGGCCATAGAGAAATTAATTGTAAAAATGTCTTACTTTCTCTGATGATGGTTATCTACACTAATAAAAGAGAAACATGGTAATTAGCGTACGACCGCTACCCTTTTCATTGGCTAATCAGTGAGTATATGCAAATTAACTGTCAGCCAAGATGGCGGCCGGCAGCCAGGCACTG
>NW_005365553.1:1179250-1189612 GCF_000412655.1 Myotis brandtii | reverse complement strand
AGAGGCCTCCCGGCCCCGGGATCAGCGGAGCCGCAGGCCTCCCGGCCCCAGGATCAGCTGAGCTGAGAGGCCTCCTGGCCTGGGATCAGCGGAGCCTGATGGAAGCCCTGTGTGTTTATGCACCCTGCGGGTGCAGAGGTCCTGTCCTAGGCAGAGGCCTATGGCAAAATTTTCGACTCCGAGAAGCAGCCTACGGGCTGGAAGGCGGCTCCTCTGACCTCAGTGCTGGAGAAGACCATTAAGCAGAAAACTAAAGAAACCGATTTTACATCATTTCCCAGGTGTAGAACAGTTGGCATGTAAGCCCCTGACCAGTGCCCAGCCTCTCCTCTGTCAGTCTATCTCACTCTTAGGTACCATGTTCTTTGTTCTGTCTTAACTGCAACTCATTTTTAAACTAGATTGCTTTTAAAAGAAGACTAAATAAAGTTTCCCTTAAGTTATTTAGGTGGTGCTGGGGCTGCTGGGGCTGCTGGGGGCCTGATAGAAGACACAAACACGCAACGGGGGGCCTGTACCCAGCAGCCCCAAGGCCCGCCACCTTGGTGCTGGGGCTGCTGGGGGTATCAGAGACACAAACCCGCAGGCCCGGCACCCAGCAGACCCAAGGCCTTCGTGGCAGCACTAAGGAGCAGCAAGCCAAGCGGTAGGAAGCAGCAAGCAGGTGGGCAGTAACAAGGGAGGGGTCCCGGACTGCAAGAGGGCACATGCTGGGCTAAGGGACCCCCCACCCATCCCCAGTGCACGAATTTCGTGCACCGGGCCTCTAGTATTTTATAATACATGTTCGCTCTTAAATTGGACATTGAAATTTTATATTTTGTATCAGTATTCATGTCTAAATCACTTGTTATTTTAAGAAGTAGCTGTTGCCTACTGAGTCAATACATGTAATTAAAACTATCATTCTTTTCATAAAATAGATCATATACCAACTATAAGTTTAAATATGCCACATTATAATAACCCTTGAGAGTCTTCGTGACATAAATTCAGGAGTTTGCTGTAGGACATAGAAATCCTGTTATGACTAATAAAATACATATATTCATTATTTATTCCACTCATCTCCACACAAATCCACACAATTTAAAGTTCTTCAGTTGGAACAGGGACATAGTTTCTGGGAACGATTCGTGTCATCTGTGCCAGGTTAAGTTTCCCTGGAAAGGTCCTAAATTAGATAACCCTTCTTAGCTTTACTCATACTCAGACTTCTCTAAAATTTCTCTAACATTAGGAATTTCCTTTCAGCCACATAGTATTCTATATTTGTGCTAGAACAATAGGAAAGGCTGTATACATGTAATTTCCCAACTACTTAAAACTATCATTCTAGGTAGTAATAACATAAATATTTTATTTTTCAAAGCCATTGTATTATTGAATTTCACATTTAATATAAGTATTCTCATTACTTAACACACTACCTGGATCAGAGTAAGCTCTCAATTTGTGTATTAGTCAAGTTATCTAGCTCCAAGGTGAATGAGATCTGTATTAAGGACAAAGGACATGATTATATAAGTGCAAACTTTGTCTGTCTTACTCAGACACCAAAGGGAAGGAAAGCTTGCATACATAGAATTTTTGACATCTAAGAAGAGTTCATTTTTCCAAGGTATTTTATTTGTAAAAGTATTATGGTATCACTCAAAGTTCAAGTACTTGAGATTGAAAAGACTGCTGTTATGGTTTTTGGTTCCATAACCTTAAGGTTGTAACCAAATCTCTTTAGGCCTCATCTTTATAACCATAAAATAAAAAAAGGTTGGGTTAAAGATAATTTTTAAGGTCACTTTAAAAATTCTATCAGAGAACATGTGTTTACTAACACGGAAGTGATCTATTAGAGATGGAAAATGTGATGCTAAAATGTCTTTTTACTGTTTACTTCTCCCGGAGATGCATTAAGAGAAAATATCATTTGCCTTGAACAAGTTGGAAAAGGTCAACAGATATAACTTGGTGCAGATATATCTTAGTGCATAATTGGAGTGGATGGAGAGGTCTAGGTAAAGGTTCCAGACTAGGAATTCGTGTAGTTCATTCTCTACTTACAGTTTTTATTAATTGTGTTATTGCTCTATTAATGATATTAACATACCTTGCAACTGAGCTCCTACAGAGGATTGAAGGACAGTAGGTAGCTTTTAAGTTAGCAGGCTTAATTCATTTATTCAAGTTATGTTCATTGAGTATTGATGCGGAAACTGCCCAGCAATTTCTCAGCTTGTTCACTGATTCGTTTTCTCATGTCAGGCAAGTTATTGAGCTTCTTTAAATCTATTTCCTCTTTTTTAAATTAAAAATAAAATTCTGAAGACTAAATGAGATGATATATATAGGGCATCCCCATAAAATATATGCACACACTTTAAATAATTATAAAGATGGTGTTTATTAAAATACATTTCATTTTCTAAATTGAGCTATCAGCTATTAAAGTGTGTATATATTTAGGGGGTGCAACTGTATATATAGCTTTGAGCCTAGAAGATAGTATACATTCAATAAATGTTAGGATGGCTAGTTCTTGTTGCTGTACTCAAACATATACATATAAAATGATGCCATACATAGCTAAGGACTTCAATACTTCTCTTTCAACTATTCATGAGACAACTAGACAGAAAATTCAGATAGGAGTTAAAGAAACTCAGCACCACCATCTCCCAGTGGGAATCTGGTTGGCCATAAAAGATAAACTATTGATACATACACAACATGACTGAACCTCTTGGGAAGTATGATGGGTGAAAAAAGTCAATTTCAAAAGGTATGATTTTATTTCAATAACATTTTTGAACTGATACAGTTTTTAAATGATAAACCAATCAGGGGTTAAGGAGCGGGTAAGGGAAGGAGGAAAGTGAATGTAGCTATAAAAAGACAGCATAAAAGATTCCTGTGGTGATGAAAATGTTATGTATTGACTATATTTTTGATGTCAATATCCTGGTTGTGATATTGTGCTGTAGTTTTGCATGATGTTACTATTGGAGGAAACTGGGTAGATGATATTCCATAATCGGTCTGTATTATTTTTTATGACTGCAAATGAATCTGCTAATTAAATGACATATGGGCAAACTAAAGAAATATAAAAATATCTATCTGTAGCACAAATATAGATTAATATGATTGAGTGTGGTCATCCAAATAGAAATATAAAATGTCTTTATTAAAAATAAGTTTTAAAAATGAATATTTTTCCAGTCATTATAGAAGACCAAACCAGGGAGAATGCATGTTTTTATTTGGTTGGCTCTTAGTTGTTTTAGAAATTCACTTTGGGAAACAGGAAAATCAAGCCTGAATGCTTCTTTTGTAATTTTCAATATTATGATTCTAAGTTATCAATATAGTCAAGAAGAAAATCTGTAGTAATGAGTTTTCCAAGGCGCTTTCTGCAGATTCTTTCCCATTTCATGCCTTGCCATGCCCCAAACAAGAGAACAGGCTCATTTTCCTGCCCTTTGGCACTGAACTAGTCTGGAGACTACTTTTATCAACAGACTGTGTCAGAAGTGACCCTGTGTCAATTTGGAACCAATACTTAACTGACAGGCTTCTGTTTTCCCCTTTCTTGAAATGCATTTTTCTGGAAAAAATTAGTCAACAAGTAAGATTATATCTGGAGATACTTATCAGGTAACCCAAGCCAACCAAATTGAGAAGCTATGTGGAGAGAGGGAGATGGCCAACCAATGTGCAAGTGTCCCTGTTATCCCATTAGATGCACTAGACATGCAGATGAATAAGCTAACTTGTCATATAACACAGTCAGATCTTCAGATGATTCCTGCCCCAGCTATCATCTCATTACAAGGGCATGAAAGATCCAAGTGAGAATTGCCTAAGTGAACACAGTCAACTAATAGAGCCCTGGGAAAAAATGAATTATTGTTTAAACCACTGGATTCTTAGGTGGTTTGTTACATAGAGAAATAACTAAAACACACTCTCAGTAAAGAAGGCCAATGTTAAGAATACTTTTCACTGTCAAGAACTTGAGCTACTTGTGCTTAAGCCAAATGTCTCTGGTTCACTTTTCCATAGGTGTAAGAAAAAAGTAGTCATTATAGAAATACATTATATCTACACTAATAAAAGAGAAACATGGTAATTAGCGTACGACCGCTACCCTTTTCATTGGCTAATCAGTGAGTATATGCAAATTAACTGTCAGCCAAAAGAACAGAGGGGAAGTTACCTGGATGGAAGGAAACGCCATACCTGGAGATCAAGTGTGGGGTCTTGGACCTACATTGTGGAGGGCAGGGTATTTATTTAGATTTGATCTACTAGGTATAAACAGGAAAATTAGTGTCTGTGTGTGTGTGTGTGTGTATGCACATACATATGTATGTATATATATAGATGTAGATGTATATATTAAGGGATTTTTATTCAATATTATGCAACTCTGTCACCATGTTGAGTAATTCTGGCTTCTCAATATTTCTGAATAGATGGCATTGCCATTGCTTTAATAATCTTAAATTCTGGTTTTTACTCTTATATTTAAAATATTGATTGATTATGTTAGTTATATTAATTTATAATGATACTATGAAAATGTACTGTATTTGCATTAATAGAAGGTGAAAGTCAAAGTTAAAAGTGCTAGAAGAGGCAATTATAGTTTTTTAATGGAAACTGCATTTACATCCTTATTCTGAAGTTGTAATAATGTGTTTGTATTAAGCTTTTGAACTTTAGTTCAAAAGATCCTATGAAGGAGTTATGTGAATTATTATCTGCTACTTTTTTTTACTAACCTCATTTTGGAAGCAGGGAATTAGGTTCTGTCAATAATTGGATAATTCAAATAAATGCATTAGTTGTTTAATAATATTTAGCCTTCATAAGAGAAAACTTAAAATGTATTATCATTCTAAAATGAAACATTGATTGGTTGTCTTCCACACATACCCCAACAGGGGATCAAACCCGTAACCTGGGTATGTGCCCGACTGGGAATCGAACTAGTGATCTTTTGGTGCATGGGATTGATGCTCAACCAACTGAGCCATGCTGGCCAGAGCTCAATATGGTTTATTATTCCATCACTGGTCATAATATACTTATATTTACCCATGATTCAAATTATGTGTAAATAGAATATACTTACCAAAATACAATTTTATGCTCGATAGTAACTTCTGTTATCCTTTTTCTGTAAATATTTGCTATCTTCAATTGCATAAAGTGTATATGAATTCATTATATAAAACTCTGTTTCTTATTCTCACATTTAGGACTAAAAGTTAGTATTTAAAAATTAAAGGAACAGTATCATGAATATTTCCTAATTTAGGACCTGAGCATGAGGAGGTATGGAATTCACGTACATGATAACTTGGGAAGTTTGTGAGCTTTGTGCTAGTAACTCCTGCTGATGGGTTTATGATGTAGGCAAGAAAAGCCTTGCAGAGACTAATGAGGGATGATACCTGGCAGCCATTTTGAAAGAAATTATTTTGCTTATTTACCTTCAACAAAACCAAATCAATTAACAAACAGAAGTAGGGAGTCAGCCCTTCCTTGTGTTTAGATGTGTTTATCCCAATGTCATTTGCTGAAATGATCATTAACATGGAACTGGACAAAAACAACAATAACCTGTTACATAATCACAGAGATAAGAAGTATATTTGTGGGGAAAGGGGGGTGAATGGGAGACATCTGTCAATAATAAAAGAAGATATATTAAAAAAGAAGTATATTTGGCAGTTTTCCTTTGTTCCTTTTAGATTAATATTTTAAGGAACACTTATTTTTAAAGGGAAAAGTAGCTATGATGGACAGTTACTCAGGAAATGGAAACTGAGTCCTTAATTTCTCTCTGAACCATTAAAGCCACAAACCAACATGTATTTATTCCATTACGAAAAATGTTAACTTATGAAAATCTATATCTCAGAGTTCACCTGTATTGTTCTCATCATTAAAAATGCAAAATCCTCAATTAATCTTTTAAAATCTTGGGTAACTACAGAAAGTTCTATTTGGTAAGAGGGGAAAACATGGTTATCCATGAGAAAGATAATCTTTTTTAGTCTCATTTGAAGATAGATATGGCCCTGAAACTAAATTATGACCAGTTATCTAAAATTTCCCAGGCATATCTTCAGAGAGAAAAATGTGCACCATCCTCATTTCTTGCTTCTATTTACTTATTGAAATGCAGAATGGTTGGGATTCAAAATACCACCTAGACCAAGAGATAGAAAGCATGTGTTGTTGGCCATGAAACACAAAGTGTGAATAAGTTAACTCTTGAACATTTATCTTTGAATTTCATTTATATATGAGAGAAATACATTTATCTCTTTTGTTTTACTTTATTTTTGTCACTTGCACTTAAACCCATTTCTGACCGATGTAAAGTTCTTCACCCTTCCTGCTACTTTTTTCTCTCTTTACAAAAGTTCAGCTATATTAGTTGTTCATTCTTCTTTTAGAAAGCATTATGCCTTCTCACATTTGACCTTTTGTTCAATCTACTTTTTCTCAACAATATAAGATGTTCCCTAGTCTATCTGCTTGAAATTATCTTCTCCTCAATCACGTTTTAGCTTTCTTTGATCACTAATTCTTATAATAGCATTTATTCTATGGAATTTTCATAAATATGTTAGATAATAGGATTCTTGAGGAATGGAATCAGTTCATTGCAGACAATATTCATTGAGCACCTATTATGTGTCAGGCATTTCCCTAGCGATGATGGTGTTAGGAGGGGTGATAGGGTCAATGCCCTCGCCCACAATGATTTCATAATTTAGTGAAAGAAAGGTAATAATAAAACATGAACACAGCAAGAAGCATCAGACAGACTGTCAAACTACAGTGGGAATGCAGGGGAGGGTGGAGTGGGTTAGAGATCAACTGAAGGACTTGTATGCATGCATATAAACATAATCAATGGACACAGACACTGGGGTGGGGGGTGAAGGCAGGTGCTGGGGGATAGGGGAGGCCAGGGGAGGTCAATGGGGGAAAAGGGAGACATATGTGCTACTATTTGTAATACTTTAAACAATAAAAATAAATAAATTAAAAAAAATTTAAATCAAAAAACAACATGAACACAGCAAAATGAACAGCACATCGTAGAAGTACAAATGAGGAAGTGATTATTTCATCTGGGAATGGAATGGGAAATGATTTCTCCAAGAAAATGCTATTTAGGCTGACCTCAGAAGATCAATTTGCATTTATTGAGGTGGCAACATCAGAGGAAACTGATGAGAAAGGCAAAAGTGGAAAAACAGTCTCTGAACCTTGAGAGAGCCCTGGATAACCAGCTGGAGACAGGTGTTGACTTCGTGGTGAAGAGACGGAAAAAATCAATGCTATTCTACATTAGAAAAGGGAGCACTGAAAATGGATATAAGCATGGGACATAGGAACAAATGCTTATCAGTGTGACACTGATACACTTTTATTCATAAAAGAGAAAATATTTGATGAAGAGATGGGAAATAGCCGAAACCGGTTTGGCTCGGTGGATAGAGCGTCGGCCTGTGGACTGAAAGGTCCCAGGTTCGATTCCAGTCAAGGGCATATACCTTGGTTGCGGGCACATCCCTAGTAGGAGATGTGCAGGAGGCAGCTGATCGATGTTTTTAACTCTCTATCTCTCTCTCCCTTCCTCTCTGTAAAAAATCAATAAAATATATATTTTTTAAAAAAGAGATGGGAAATAGTTTGAATGGGGGATAATTGATGTGCACACACTGCCGGGCATAGATCTAACACATAGACCAACGCTGTAACAAATGATACCCAGACCATTGAAAATGATAATTGTAAAAGTGATTTTGAATAAAACATAAGGAGTAAGAAAAACTGTCTTGATTAACCTCTCTTTTCTTGGTAAAATTGGAGATATAATAAGTGTCTAAGAGAAAGTTGCTATGTAATTGTGGATGTAGAGGTTAAGATAAGGATTTAGAATAGCAGCTGTGGAGAATTTGGAGAAGAAAAAAGAAAAGAGAGAGCCCTCCCTCTCCGTTCCTCTCTGAAATCAATAAAAATATATATATTTTTAGAAGAATAGAGATAAATGGAGGTGCTAATGTAAGTGTGTAGTTAAAATGAAAGGCCAAATTGTTCATGCCTAGATTAGAATGGAGACCAAGAGCTGCCCTAATGGACTGAAGAAATAGGCAGTGGTTAAGAAACTAGAGATTTCCTTAGAGCAGATATGGTGGAAATGTCACACTTTCTTGCTTTCCTTCCTAATACATAACACAATGCCTCCATTAATTGAGTCCTCATATATGCTTATTGTATTAATACACTATAATTCACCCTAACTAACCTTGTTATTCTTATATTTTTATTTAAACTTAGTGTGTTCTTAGGAAAGAAAACAGGAAAGTTTTTTTTTCTGTGGAAGGGCTGTGGGATATCGGGGCACAGGGCAGATTTATCTCCATTTGTGGGTGTTCAATAAGACCTCATGGGCTGAATGTACTCAAAGTCACCCTCACTGCAGCTTCCTAATAAGGTCGATAGGGTTGACTATAATCTCTTTTTTAGTCTTTTGTTTTGATAAATGTGGAGAATTTTTTTTTTACTTGTTTTGTGAACAAAGATGAGCTATACAGAGGAAAACACAAATATGGAGAAGCATACAGTCTAAGTTCAGCATAAGATAAACAACCCAGGGGCCCAAAGATTTGTTACAATGCTCTGAGATCAAAGCATTGCTTCTTATTAGGAAAGTTCTAGCATTTATAGACAGTACTGTTTAAAGACTGTGTAGTTCAGAGCAGGGGGTGGGAAGAAGAACAACATTTCAGTAGCTGCCTTTTGAAGCAGTGAACACCTTTTATGCCATTTAATGATGGTTTGAATAGGCTTGAAGAACTATGTGTCAAGTATTTTACAAATAAGTTTGGTAACATCTTTAAGTCATTTGAATCTAATCAACTAGTCATGGTATCTTAAAGCAGCTTATTTGATTCATTTAAGCTTGTGGTTACAATAGGGATAAAATTCCCAGCCTACTGTTGTTCCACATGTGATTTGGAAGATTAATATACACTACTGTATTCTCCTTCCTAGGACATGTAGCAAACAAACAACAATAAAAGAGTCTTATGTTTTCCCTTTTTTATAATGGAAAAAAAAGCCATATATATATAAATAAATAAAAGCCTAAGCAACTGTCTGACCGTTCAATCATCCGACCGCTAGCTATGATGTGCACTGACCACCACGGGGCAGAGACTCAGCGCAGGAGCTGCTAAGCTGCAGTGACTTGGCAGCTGCAGTTCTCAGGTGACGCCCCCTGGAACTAGAGAGGAGGAAGCCCGATTCCAGGGTGCGTCACCTGAGAACCACCCTCTCGCAATCTGGGACTCCTTGGGGGATGTTGGAGAGCTGGTTTTGGCCCGATTCCCACAGGCCAGGGACCACACCAGTGCACGAATCTGTGCACCAGGCCTCTAGTTTCTAAATAAAATATAGATCATAACCCCAAAAGCTGGTCAGATAGACATTTCTTTTCAATTTTGTTTTTTTCTCTCATATTTTGATATATTTGAGGAATTTTCTTTCTAAATTGCTCGCAGATTGAAAACTGAAAATTATATTCACCAAACCTATTATATTCACCTAACCAGTGGATATAGGACATCTTTTCACTCCCCATCTCAGCCTGCCCTTCATTTTCTTCATATTTCTTTCCATACTTTTGAAATAATCTTATTGACATAGATTCTCTGCCTAGGGAATTTTAAGTATATCAATCAAGCTTCATGCAAAGGTAATTTTATGCATCAATCAATTCATAGGCTATATTCAGTATTTTGGTATATTTTGCATTAAAATTAACAAACTGATTTTATTTTAAAATATTTAGTTTGATCTTTAAATTCAGACTGGAGATAAAAGACTGGCTGCATGACATTCTCATTAGGTTTCCAAGTTAACTTCTGTTACCAGGAATCTACACTAATAAAAGAGAAACATGGTAATTAGCTTACGACCGCTACCCTTCCCATTGGCTAATCAGCATATCCTTATGCAAATTAACTGTCAGCCAAGATGGCAGCCGGCAGCCATGCACTGAAGCGAACAGGGAGGCTTGCTTGCTCCAGTGACTGGCGAACTCCAACGTTCCCCGCCTCACTTGCCGGCCTCTCAGCTGCAAATCTAAGCAACTATGTTGCAAATATAGAAGCTAAACAAAACCCCAGAAACCTGCTGTTAGTCAGCCAGGCTTCAGCCAGCCAGACCGCAACATTGTATCAAATACAGAAGGAAAAACAAAGGCCAGAAACCGGCTTTCAGCAGCCGAGGCCTCAGAGCTAAAGCTGGCCCAGAATAAAAAAGAAAAAA
>NW_005365553.1:1176158-1178798 GCF_000412655.1 Myotis brandtii | reverse complement strand
CATCGGCCCTGCCCTGAGTGTGACAGTGGCGGCGCCCAACCCCCTGATCGGCCCTGCTCTGTGGGTGATAGAGGGTGGCGCCCCAACCCCCCTCCACAGGCCTTGCTCTGTGTGTAACGGGGTAGAGCCATGACCTCCCCATTGGCCCTGTCCCGAGTGTGACAAGGTGCAGCTCCCCAACCCCCTCATCTGCCCTGCTCTGTGTGTGACAGGGGGCGGTGCCCCAACTCCCCTATCGGCCCTACTCTGTGCATGACAGGGGGGAGCTCCTCAACCCCCTGATGGGCCCTGCTCTGTGCATGACAGGGGGCAGTGCCCAACCCCCTGATTGGCCCTGCTCTGTGCGTGACAGGGGGTGGCGCTGCAACCTCCCCATCGACCCTGCCTTGAGTGTGACAGGGGGCGGTGCCCCAACCCCCCAATCGGCCCTACCCTGAGCGTGACTGAGGGTGGCATCGCAACCTCCCGATCCGCCCTGCTCTGTGCATGACAGGGGGCGGCGCCCCAACTCCCCAATCGGCCCTGCTCTGAGCCTGACCAGGGGCTGCACCTAGGGATTGGGCGTGCCCTCTGCCACCAGGGAGCAGGCCTAAGCCAGCAGGTCGTTATCTCCCAGGGGTCCCAGACTGCGAGAGGGCACAGGCCGGGCTGAGGGACCCCACCCCCCCAAGTGCACAAATTTTTGTGCACCGGGCCTCTAGTCCTATATAATAAAAGGCTAATATGCAAATCGACTAAACAGTAGAATGACCAGTTGCTATGACATGTACTGACCACCAAGGCCAGACGCTGAATACAAGAGCTGCCCCTTGGTGGTCAGTGCACTCCCACAGGGGGAAGGCCACTGAGCCAGAAGCTGGGCTCACGGCTGGTGAGCACATTAGTTGGTGGCAGGAGCCTCTCCCGCCTCTGTGGCAGTTGGACATCCCCTAAGGGCTCTCAGACTGCAAGAAGGGCGCAGGCTGGGCTGAGGGTCCCCCCCCCCCCAAGTGCAGGAATTTCATGCACCAGGCCTCTAGTACTGAGATAATGCTTAACCTCTTTGGATGGAGCTGAACTCCAAAAAAACAATCTTACCTTAGAAAACAAGTGGATGACATTTTTTTAAAGAGGATTATAGATAAATTTGAAATGCTCTTTTAACAAAATAGGTCAATGATTAATACCTCATCTCATTTCCTTCACAATTGCATTAAGCAGAGATAATTCATTTAGTGTTTTTGTGGACAGAATAGATAATATTGTATATGTTGCTCTTGACTTTTATTCTTTTTTTTTTTCAAGCGAACATTCAACAACTAAAAGAGTAAGAGTCTTGGTCAATCACAATTTGGTTTTAGAATGGCTGAGTTATAATAAATAAAACTTCCATATTAGTATCTCACCTAAAAATATGAATCTGATACTGTGGAGATAATAAAAACATGGTAGGGTGATAAAACAATGTAGAGTATTTGTATCTGTTATAGTTTTTTTCAAACATAAGTTAACAATAAATTTGAATTGTATTTCTACATCTGTATATGTTTACATAGGACTAGGAAAGAGTTTGAAATGTTGCCTAATATATTGTTGTAGAGAACATGACCACAACTAAACTATCATAAGGTGTTTTGGGTGAGTCCAGTGGACTCTAGAATGAGATTGCCTGGTTTGAATCACAGTTTTGTTACTCATTAGCTGTGGATTTCAATAATTATTTAATACTAGAGGCCCAGTGCATGAAAATTCATGTACTGGAGAGGGGGTACCTCAGCCCGTCCTGCCACCTCTCACAGTCCGGGAGCCCTCAGGAGCAGGAGGCACCCAGCGATCAGGGGAAAGTGACGCCCCCACCACCCCTCTGTTGCTGCCACTGCCGGCAGCGCAAGCCTCGGCCAGCCCTGGTTACCTGAGCCTCGGGCAGCCCTGGGCAGCTGGGCAGCTACCATCCGAGGCTTGCCTGTGCCTCAGACCGGCCGTGGGCAGCTGGAGGCTGAGGGGACTGGGGGACTCCAGAGGATGGCGGGCAGCAAGGCCATGCACCTGCTGCCCCGGCGGGGCTGAGGGGACTGGGCACCGCCATCTTGTGGCTGTGGGTGCCACCATCTTTGAGGGCAGGGCAGTCAATTAGCATATTCCCTCCTTATTAGATAGAACTAGAGGCCTGGTGCATGACATTCGGGAACTCGCGGGGTGTCCCAGAGCCCGGCCTGCACCCTCTTGCAGTGAGGGAGCCCATGGGGAACTGGCCTAAGCCGTCAGTCAGACACCTTAGAGCTTCCACGGAGCCCGGCTTCTGGCTTAGCAGTGTTCCCCCTGTGGGAGTGCACTGACCACCAGGGGGCAGCTCCTGCATTGAGTGTCTGCCCCCTGGTGGTCAGTGTACATCATAGCGACCAGTTATTCCACAGTTCAGTCAATTTTCATATTAGACTTTTATTATATAGGACTAGAGGCCCAATGGACAAAAATTCGTGCAAGAGTAGGCCTTCCTTCTCCCGGCTGCTGGCACCAGCTTCCCTCTGGCATTCGGGACCTGGGCTGCTTCCTTCCTCTGGCTGCTGGCAGGCACTCAGGACCCCGGCTGGCTTCCCTTCAGCCTGGCTTTGTCAGGATGTCCGTAATGATGTCCAGTCTAATTAGCACATTACCCTTTTG
>NW_005365553.1:1171218-1175695 GCF_000412655.1 Myotis brandtii | reverse complement strand
CCCCCCCAACTGCCCTCCCCTGCTGGCCTGGTTGCCCCCAACTGCCCTCTCCCTGTAGGCCTGATCTTCCTCGACTGGCCTCCCCTGCAGGCCATCTTATGGTGGCCATCTTGTGTGTTGGAGTGACGGTCAATTTAAATATTACTCTTTTAGTAGATAGGAGGATTGTTGGACCTATCTCACCATCTGTGAAAGAGATATCATTATAGGGACATTGTGAAGATTATGTGAAATTATCCATTTAAATTAACAGGACTCTAAAGTCCACTATTTCCTTAAGCTAAAATATTTTGTGCTATCTAGCCTAAATTATTACACAGTTTAGGTCAATATCCTTCATATGTCAAAATTAAAACAACCATAAAACCCTTTTAATATATACTTATTTTATCATCTTTTTATATAAAAGTTATCATTATTCCTTACATTGTAGTTCTTAATGTCCTACTTATATATCCCTAACAAAGCATAAATTGTTGCATTTTTAATTTGTTTGCAAAGAAAACTTAATTTAAATATTTTGACCATAAACGGTAGGAAAATAGAAAGAGGAGAAAGAGTTCATGCCCATACTTAACAGGCTAGGTGATTTGAATCAACCCTTCTATCAAAAGTAAAAATGTTGGTCAGATATTTTAAAGTATATTTTGAAAGCACTTAGATTCTGAGGGAATGTAAGAAATTACATGGCATAAATCTTAAAGATAGGTAAATGGTCCATGATAGATTTGCTGAATCTAATGAAACTGAGCTTAGCATTTGCTGTCCTTTCAGGAAAAAAAAAATGAAAGGGATCAAAGATTAGGGCCAAGAAAAGTCTATTAGGCAATGCTTTATTCATGAAACTGGAGCTCTAAAATACTATACTCTCAGGACAAGGATGAAAACAATAAATAAACCTGCCTCCTCCTTACAGAGAAGTAGAATAATACAGCATGGATAGTGTAACCACAAGCCTGGTAATTTACAAATATGTAGTCAAAATTAGTATTACCTGAATATACTCAATATTCTTTAATCAGAAATTCAGTTTAAAATGATCCCAGCTCGTGGTTGTCCCAGGTCTTTGGCAAAGGCAACATGAATCATCTGTAATAGAATAGGGTTTATCCTTGGCCTTAAGTAATTTGCATTAATACATTTCTAAGGAAAATGATAAATTTGCTAAAAAAGCAAACATATGTCAAAAAAGCACAATAAATTAGAAATCAGCAGAATCAGATTTATAAATCTTCAAATTCTGAAATAGACACAGATTATAAAATAATAATTACTATATTTAAATAAATAAAAATCAATTTTGAAAATATTTATAGAAAATAAACTAGAAAGTGTGCCCCAAAAATAAAATAATTGAAATTAAAACCCAAAGCACATATTTAAAGATGGACTGGACATAGTCAAAGAGAGAATTAGTGAATTGGAGATAGATCTGGAGAGATCATTTCAAAAGAAGTACAGAGAAACAAAGGTCAGAAAGAAATATGAGAAAGGATGAGATATATGGAAGATAAAGTGAAAGCTTTAATCAGTATGCAGAAAGTCATGGCAGTGAAAATGTGGCAATAAACAATATTTGATTACATATTGCTTGTAAATATTTCATAAATGATGAAAGTTCATGATGAATATATATATAAAAGTCTAGAGGATCTTGGGCAGGAAAAATAAAAACAAATCCCCACCTATACATATTGTTTTGAAAGAAAGGTTCATAACAATCAGAAGGGGTAAAAATATAGACTAGAAGCTGATTTCTCAAAAATAAGGAAATCTAAAAGAAAGGAAGATACTTTGCTTAATGTTCTGACAAAAAATAATTATTAATATAGTTTTCTATACCCAGCAAAAAATATCTTAAAAGAATGAAATAATCAGTCCCTCCCTCTAAAAAAAAACACACAAAACACACACACATACACACACACACACACACACACACACACACTCAGCTATTTTTTTTCATTTAATGTTTAGGTCCACTTTTGATAGTTGCATAATTTTTATTTTAAAAATATTTAAAATTTTAAATCTTGATATCAGTCAAAGATATGAAAGCCTCTCTTTATCATAGAAATTAGTGGGATATAATCACAGTCATTATAATAAGTTCAATTAGTTAATATTCTTCTAAAGGAGAACAAGATTCTAGAGCAGAATCCAAAATATTTTTTACCCTTCCTGACAACTCTGAATCCTCATGAAATGTTTCTCTGTTTCCTCTGGTTGGTGTGATAAGCTACTTTAGGAATAATAACAATGAAATAAAAGTCATATATTCATCCCCAGTATAGACACTACTCAATAACACCTAGAACATATTGTTAAGCAGAGAGCAAGAAATGAGAGCATCAGTAGATCAGGATGAACATGTAACTACCATAGAAAAATTACTTTCAAGGTCTTATTTTACTGACAGTGAAGAATCATTCATATTTTATTTGACCTAGGGACTCTGTGAGAAAATCCAGCAACACCGCGTAATTTAAAAGACAGTGATTTTTCCGATGTTAAACCTATATAACTTTGGGCACATTTATCCTAAGTTCTCCCAAAATTGACTACTGTTAATAGAAAATGTTCTAAATAGCACCATCAGTTTTTCTTAGATTTATAGTTTTAGTGCTACACAAAGTATAAATTCATCTTAAAGAGTTTGAAAGTGCATCAAATACAGTAATGAGGAAAGGGGGAAATCTATGAGTTCAGAGGTTTCCTCTGAGACTTGTAAAATATACATTACAAGTGAGCAACTTAAGCACCATTAATTTTGTTATGAACCTGAAAGTTATCCCGAGCCTTATATATTAGCTGATTTACATGCATGCTGTCTTCAGGGGACAATAATGAGTTTAGTCTTGCTTATATCTGGGTTCAGATTGTATGGTGCTTGCAGGAAAAGTTGCTTAGTTAAAGTAAAATAAGCAGGACACTCAATTATTATTTTATAATATGCTCTCTACTTCTAAAGAAAAATGGTTGGCCAAATGTAATATTTTTAATAAAGTTTTTCCAAGATGATATTTTCCTCTTAAACTTTTCTTAATCTTTAATTATCCTTTCTCCATCTTTTACTTTCCCACATAATCAAAAGAACACATAATGGTAAACCTGTATCAATTCTTTTTCTTTATTTATCTATGTATCCATTATTTTTTCTTGATAATATCATTGCTGGTTTTTTTTTAAAGCGTAGCTTGGTGACAGAAGGAGATTGACTTTGCATGGTAAACACACAATGCAATGTACACATGAAATATTATAGAATTGTACACTTGAAACCTATATAGTTGTATTAACCAACTTCACCCCAATAAATTTAATAAAAATGTACAAAGCATATCAAACATGCACATTGGTATTATATAGTAAAATGTCTAAATTAGTTTCTTGATGTATGCATCTCATGTATTTTATTTTATTTTCACTTATTTCTAGGAAGAATATTAAGAAAAATAAAAAGGTCAATATTATACAAAGTAAACAGTCCCAATTCTCCAAGCTCCTCTTCTCTCTCTGTCCAGTAGCATATATTCCAATCACATGCAAAACAAAAACAAACAAAACAGAAAGTCCTACAAAACTGGCTTTGTTTCTTTACGAAAGAGTAGACAATGAATACAGTCCATGTTATATAGGCCTCCAGTTTGTAGTGTTCTGCTGTCACTTATTCTCCTCCATCTTATATTAATAGTTTAATTTTCTAATCTCAAGCTAAATAATGTTGTGATTCACACTGTGATGTGTTTCTAAGTTGTTTTAGAATCCCAATTAAATTTTTCTGAAATATTTTGCCTTGGACTTCTATGACTACTCATGTAATATTATTCTAAATATCTGGTGAGAAGATCAAGGGAGAGGCCCCAGAGAAGCCATTCAAATATCAATGTCAAGACAGAAGCTGTAATTAAGCAAATTATTCATAATTAATGCAAGATTTTCTTTTTGCTAGTATGTTTATAAATTTTGGTAAATATTTTTGAATTTTATTGGAGATTATTAGAAAACAACACAGAACCTGCAGTGTTTAAAATTCAATCCACCTAAAACCTGTGTCTTTTGAGATACACCCTTCAATTTGACATTCCAACATCTACACTAATAAAAGAGAAACATGGTAATTAGTGTACGACTGCTACCCTTCCCATTGGCTAATCAGCATATCCTTATGCAAATTAACTGTCAGCCAAGATGGTGGCCAGCAGCCAGGCAGCTGGAAGCGAACAGGAGGCTTGCTTGCTCCAGTGACTGGTGGACTCCAACGTTCCCCGCCTGACTTGCCGGCCTCTGAACTACAACTCTAAGAAACTATGTTGCAAATATAGAAGCTAAACAAAACTCCAGAAACCACCTTTCAGCCTGCCGGGATCTCAGAGCTAGAGTTATACATTGTTTCGATTATAGCAGCAGAAGCCTCAGAGCTAGAGCCAGAGCTAAAGCTGGCCCAGAATAAAAAAAAAAAAAGAAAAAGAAAACA
>NW_005365553.1:1159631-1167945 GCF_000412655.1 Myotis brandtii | reverse complement strand
AGTCATGCTCAGGGTAGGGCCGATTGGGGGGTTGGGGCACCGCCCCCTGTCACACACAGAGCAGCAGGGCAATCAGGGGGTTTGGGCGCTGCCCCCTGTCATGCTGATCCCGGTGCCGGGAGCCTCGCTGCTCCGCTGATCCCGGTGCTGGGAGGCCTATTACCCTTTTACTATATAGGATAGAGGCCTGGTGCATGGGTAGGGGCTGGCTGGTTTGCCCTGAAGGGTGTCCTGGATCAGGGTGGGGGTCCCCACTGGGGTGCCTGGCCAGTCTGGGTGAGGGGCTGAGGGCTGTTTTCCGGCTGGCGAGTGACTAAAGCTTCCAACCGCTCCTTGTTTTCTTTTCTTTTTTTTTTTTTATTCTGGGGCAGCTTTAGCTCTGAGGCCTCGCTGCTGAAAACATAGATACAATGTTGCAGTCCGAGCCCGGCTGCATGGAAGCCCTTTTCTGGGGTTTTGTTTAGCTTCTTATTTGCAACATAGTATATAGTTGCTTAGAGTTGCAACTGAGAGGCTGGCAAGTTAGGCGGAGAACGTTGGAATCTGCAGCAAGCAAGCCTCGTGCTCGCTTCAGTGCCTGGCTGCCGGCCGCCATCTTGGCTGACAGTTAATTTGCATATACTCACTGATTAGCCAATGAAAAGGGTAGCGGTCGTACGCTAATTACCATGTTTCTCTTTTATTAGTGTAGATATCTGGTGAGAAGATCAAGGGAGAGGCCCAAGAGAAGCCATTCAAATATCAATGTCAAGACAGAAGCTGTAATTAAGCAAATTATTCATAATTAATGCAAGATTTTCTTTTTGCTAGTATGTTTATAAATTTTGGTAAATATTTTTGAATTTTATTGGAGATTATTAGAAAACAACACAGAACCTGCAGTGTTTAAAATTCAATCCACCTAAAACCTGTGTCTTTTGAGATACATCCTTCAATTTGACATTCCAACATTCTATATAATAAAAGGGTAATATGCAAATTGACCCAAACGGCAGAATGACCAGAACAACCACTGGACCAGTCACTATAAGGCACACTGACCACCTCTTGGTCCCTTTCCCCAGCCGGCAGGCACTGATCACCGAATGGCGAATGGGGAACCAGAGGTGGGTGGCAGCGGCAGGGAGGGCCGGGTGCAGGCAGCTGGGAAAGATGACCCGGATCGTAGGCCAGGCCTAGGGACCAATACCTGCACACAAATTTTGTGTGCTGTGCCTCTAGTATTTAACAGTGTTCTCAAGACCAACATTCATGATCCTGACCACACCTTTCTCCAAAGAATATAAATACTAATGTCATTATAATGTCACATAAGTAATAGAAATAATGTGTACACATATTTAATGAAATCTCAGATCCTGTAGTTGATGACCAATATTAAAATGTTAATATTAGCTGAATGTTTACCATGTGCCAAATATTCTAGGAAGCACTTTATATGCATTATCTCATTTAATATCAGTCATCCCAATAGTACCATTTATATGTCCTTTGTACTAATGAGGAAGATGCTATTTAAAGTGCATAAAAACCTTGCCCAAGGATATTGCATCAGCTACTTAGTGCCTGAGACTGAATTTGAATTTGTCTGATTTAGAATTTATGTTCTTACCTTGTATGTTCTTACTTTCAAGATGCTGTGGAATATCATGAAATAGGTTTGCAAATTTGATCTGAATGGGACAATGTGGGTTGTTAGGGTTATTTAATAGAAGGTATAACTGTAATTTCTCAAGATGTGTTCTCCTCTGAAATTATGCAATGCTCTCCCCATTTTAAATCATAATACCTTTGGTTGGCCTCCTTAGCAGTTGTCAGCATTTTTGCCACTTGGTTGGAGGCTGGATATCAGTTTGTCACCATATAATGTATTCTCCCTATCTCATTGGGAGCATAGAGCAGGTGCTTGGAAATTCTGCTGTCATCCATTCTCTACACATGACTGGTCCATATTCAGCTAAATTATGGTGAATATCACTTAAGAACTGCTGGGGTGGCTGCACTTCAAGACCTGGATATAATCTTGCCTACAATTTAATATTCAGCAAAGCACCTAGATGAAATTGTTAAAACAAGTCAAGAAATCAGATATGCTCATATCATCTTTAAGTTTTATCATCTTATAATACATGGTACCTTAACATAGTTCTAAAGATGTTAAGCTTGACCTTGAGATTAGAACAAGTTAAAATACCTCCTTGATGGTTTTCTATTAAACACTGTACTTGTTTGCATAAAATTTCTTATGTTTTTAATCATTTGGATTACAATTTAGAAAAATCATTTAGAATGAAATTGGCAACAAAAGTTTATGTAAACAAACTTTTAGAAGATCATTCTCATAATTTTAGAATTTTACATTAAAACCATAAAGAATAATTTTTGCCTTGTCTTAGCAAATGTTTTAAATAAAATAAGATATAAAAAATTATGAATTAGGAAAATCCTGGTCTCTGAAAAATAATTTCCTTTAAAGTTTCTTTAAAAACATATGTGAACCTATAAAAAATGACTTGATTTAAATATATTCATTATGCCATTCTTGTATCATATACCTATTGCACATGTCAGGTATACCTATATGTAGGACATGGAAACTTCATGCTAAGGTAGATGTTTTTAGATCAATAGCAAAATTACAGATGTAGGTGGATTTTGATATATTTAAGTGGCAAGTGTGTCTTGAAATTAAATTTATTTGAAGAAAGCATACATAATTATATAAGAAATAAGCTTTTTTGTTTTTCATTTCCAAAGCTCAGGTTTGAATTTTCTTCTGTTCATTTAGTTCCCAGCAGGTGTCTCTATACAGCAGCTTTACTCAGAAAGAACAAGACAACAAGAACTAATTATACAAAAAAAATAATGAAGCAAGTAGAAAAATGAACTGGTTATGGGGTGCATCTGTGTTGATAATATAAAGTCAAAATACTTTAAAGATATGAGCTATCCATAAGTAGTTATAGAACATATTTTGGTTTATTTTATTTTTTAACCAACTTTTTAAAAAGAGGCCCAGAAAAAGCCTTTAAAGCAGCTTGTACTATATACTATGTGAAACCTCAATACAAATACGGACCTTCTCTAACAGAATATTGATCTACATTTTGGATGGTTAGTGACTTTGAGCATGTTTTCATATGTCTCTTGGCTTTCTGAATGTCCTCTTTTAAAAGGTGTCTATTTAGGTCCTTTGCCCATTTTTTGATTGGATTGTTTATCTTCCTTTTGTTAAGTTGTATGAGTTCCCTATAAATGTTGGAGATTAGGCCCTTATCAGATATAATGTTGGCAAATATGTTCTCCCATGTAGTGGGCTTTCTTGTTGTTTTGTTGATGGTTTCTTTTGCTGTGCAGAAACTTTTTATTTTGATGTAGTCCCATTTGTTTATTTTCTCTTTAGTTTCCAATGCCCTAGGATCTGTATCGGTGAAGAAATTGCTTCGGCATAGGTCTGAGATTTTGTTGCCTTTGGATTCTTCTAGTATTTTTATGGTTTCCGGTCGTATATTTAAGTCCTTTATCCATTTTGAGTTTATTTTTGTGTATGGTGTAAGTTGGTGGTCTAGTTTCATTTTCTTGCATGTATCTGTCCAATTTTCCCAGCACCATTTATTGAAGAGACTGTCTTGACTCCATTGTATGTTCTTGCCTCCTTTGTCAAATATTAATTGAGCGTATTGGTTGGGGCTGATTTCTGGGCTCTCTATTCTATTCCATTGATCTATATGTCTGTTCTTGTGCCAGTACCAGGCAGTTTTGAGAACAGTGGCTTTGTAATACAGCTTGATATCTGGTATTGAGATCCCACCTACTTTGTTCTTTCTCAGGATCGCTGCAGCTATTCGGGGTCGTTTTTTGTTCCAGATGAATTTTTGGAGAGTTCGTTCTAGGTCTGTGAAATATGCCGTTGGTATTTTAATGGGAAGTGCGTTGAATTTATAGATTGCTTTGGGCAGTATGGACATTTTAATGATGTTGATTCTACCAATCCAAGAACATGGTATGTTCTTCCATCTCTTTATGTCTTCCTCTATCTCTTTTTTCAACGTCCTGTAGTTTTCTGAGTAGAGGTCTTTTACCTCTTTAGTTAAGTTTATTCCTAGGTAGCTTAATTTTTTTGGTGAGATGGTAAATGGGATTGCTTTTTTAGTCTCTCTTTCTGCAAGTTCACTATTGGTGTATAGAAATGCCATAGATTTCTTGGCGTTAATTCTGTATCCTGCTACATTGCCGAATTCTTTTATTAAGTCTAATAGTTTTTTGATGGAGTCTTTAGGGTTTTTTAAGTATAATATCATGTCATCTGCAAATAAGGACAGTTTTACTTCCTCTTTTCCAATTTGGATGCCTTTTATTTCTTCTTCTTGTCTAATTGCAATGGCTAATACTTCCAGTACTATGTCGAACAGGAGTGGTGAGAGTGGGCATCCCTGTCTTGTTCCTGTTTTTAGGGGAAATGGTGTTAGTTTTTGTCCATTGAGTATGATGTTGGCTGTGGGTTTGTCATATATGGCTTTTATTATGTTGAGGTATGATCCTTCTATTCCCACCTTGCTGAGAGTTTTTATCAAAAATGGGTGTTGAATTTTGTCAAATGCTTTTTCTGCATCAATTGATATGACTATGTGGTTTTTTTCCTTCAATTTGTTTATGTGATGTATCACGTTGATTGATTTGCGGATATTGTACCATCCTTGCATCCCTGGGATAAATCCTACTTGGTCATGGTGTATGATCTTTCTGATGTACTGCTGGATCCGATTTGCTAAGATTTTGTTGAGGATTTTGGCATCTATGTTCATGAGGGATATTGGCCTGTAATTCTCTTTCATTGTGTTGTCTTTACCTGGTTTTGGTATTAGGGTGATGCTGGCTTCATAGAATGAGCTTGGAAGTGTTCCTTCCTCTTGGATTTTTTGTAGTAGTCTGAGGAGGATAGGTTTTAGTTCTTCCTTGAATGTTTGGTAAAACTCCCCTGTGAAGCCGTCTGGTCCTGGGCTTTTGTTTGCTGGAAGCTTTCTGATGACTGCTTCAATTTCTTCCATAGTTATTGGCCTGTTGAGATTTTTAGATTCTTCCTGATTAAGTTTTGGAATGTTGTATTTTTCTAGAAATATGTCCATTTCCTCCAGGTTGTCTAGTTTGTTGGAGTAGAGTTGTTCATAGTATTTTTTAACAATCATTTGTATTTCTGTGGGGTCTGTTGTTATTTCGCCTCTATCATTTCTGATTTGGTTTATTTGGGTCCTCTCTCTTTGCTTTTTGGTGAGCCTGGCTAGAGGTTTGTCGATCTTGTTTATCCTTTCAAAGAACCAGCTCTTGGTTTCATTGATTTTCTGTATTGTTTTTTTGGTCTCTATGTCATTTATTTCTGCTCTAATCTTTATTATCTCCTTCCTTCTGCTCACTCTGGGGTTTTCTTGTTGCTCTCTTTCTAATTCTTTGAGTTGAAGAGTTAGGTGATTTACTACGATTTTTTCTTGTTTTTTGAGATAGGCCTATAGAGCTATACACTTCCCTCTCAGGATTGCTTTCATTGTGTCCCATAGGTTTTGGATTGTTGTGTTTTCATTGTCATTAGTTTCCAGGATGTTTTTAATTTCTTCTTTGATCTCATTGGTAACCCAATCAATATTTAATAACATGCTATTCAGCTTCCAAGTGTTTGAGTATTTTGGGTTGTTTTTATTGTAGTTTATTTCTAATATTATGCCCTTGTGGTCTGAGAAGATGCTTGGTATGATTTCAATCTTCTTGAATTTGGGGAGACTTTGTTTGTGACCCAATATGTGGTCTATTTTTGAAGATGTCCCATGAGCACTTGAGAAGAACGTATATTTTGTTGCTTTGGGGTGAAGTGTTCTGAAGATGTCAATTAAGTCCATCTGATCTAGTGAGTCATTTAGGATTGCTGTTTCTTTGCTGATTTTTTGTCTAGCAGATTTATCCAGTGATGTCAGTGGTGTATTAAAGTCCCCTACTATGATTGTATTGTTGTCGATCTCTCCCCTGATGTCTTCCAGGAGTTTTCTTATGTATGTGGGTGCTCCTGCATTGGGTGCATATATGTTTATCAGGGTTATATCCTCTTGTTGTATTGATCCCTTTAGTATTATGAAGTGGCCTTCCTTATCAATTTCTGATGTTTTTAATCATTTGGATTACAATTTAGAAAAATCATTTAGATTGAAATTGGCAACAAAAGTTTATGTAAACAAACTTTTAGAAGATCATTCTCATAATTTTAGAATTTTACATTAAAACCATAAAGAATAATTTTTGCCTTGTCTTAGCAAATGTTTTAAATAAAATAAGATATAAAAAATTATGAATTAGGAAAATCCAGGTCTCTGAAAAATAATTTCCTTTAAAGTTTCTTTAAAAACATATGTGAACCTATAAAAAATGACTTGATTTAAATATATTCATTATGCCATTCTTGTATCATATACCTATTGCACATGTCAGGTATACCTATATGTAGGACATGGAAACTTCATGCTAAGGTAGATGTTTTTAGATCAATAGCAAAATTACAGATGTAGGTGGATTTTGATATATTTAAGTGGCAAGTGTGTCTTGAAATTAAATTTATTTGAAGAAAGCATACATAATTATATAAGAAATAAGCTTTTTTGTTTTTCATTTCCAAAGCTCAGGTTTGAATTTTCTTCTGTTCATTTAGTTCCCAGCAGGTGTCTCTATACAGCAGCTTTACTCAGAAAGAACAAGACAACAAGAACTAATTATACAAAAAAAATAATGAAGCAAGTAGAAAAATGAACTGGTTATGGGGTGCATCTGTGTTGATAATATAAAGTCAAAATACTTTAAAGATATGAGCTATCCATAAGTAGTTATAGAACATATTTTGGTTTATTTTATTTTTTAACCAACTTTTTAAAAAGAGGCCCAGAAAAAGCCTTTAAAGCAGCTTGTACTATATACTATGTGAAACCTCAATACAAATACGGACCTTCTCTAACAGAATATTGATCTACATTTTGCATCTTGATCTGATAACTCCATCATTGTGAATGAAACATGAAAGAAGTAGGGCTGAAGTCTTTGCTATGATGACAAGCAGCGATTTAAAGTTGATAGTGGGCAGTGGAGAGATTAAAAAATGGAAAGAATATATAAAGTAATATTATACAATGTAATTTATCCAGTTTTCATCAATCAATGGATTGCAAAAGTCACTTTTTTCTATTTAGAATGATATCTCAAAGAATGAACATTTTAAATGCATAAGTGTCAGTAGATAAGCTTTTTAACCAAACAAAATTTATGCCTTGATGCATCACAATTGGACTTTTACTGTAATCTAAAGTAAAGAATTTTATAGCCATGAAAGGAATTAAGCACTATCCTGCCCTTTAACTATAATAGCAGACATAATGCACCACAGCATTCTGAGATGAATAGCTAGTAAAATCAATACACACTAAAATTATAAATAGTACTCACTAAGTAGTTTCTAAGCTAAACTTAAGTTTTTACATGTAGGGTTTCTATTGCCAAACAAGTAAAAATTCAGTTAAAAAATGTATGAGAACTATAAATATACAATATCTAATCTAATAAAAGAGAAACATGCAAATTGACCACACCTCCACCACGCCCCAAGCCACGCCCACCAGCCAATCAGGAGGAGTATATGCAAATTAACCCAACCAAGATGGCGGCCGGCAGCCACAGAGCTGGAGCAAGCAGGAGGCTTGGTTGCCCCAGTGATGGAGGAAGCCAAGCTTCTCGCCTCCTTAAATAAAAATTGTTATCTAATCTAATAAAAGGGAAACATGCAAATCGACTGTACCTCTGCTACACCCACAAGCCATGCCCACAAGCCAATCGGGAGCGAATATGCAAATCAACCCAACTAAGACGGTGGCCATGGAGCTGGAGCGAGCAGGAGGCTTGGGTTGCCCCGGCAATGGAGGAAGCCAAGCTTCCTGCCTGCCCTGCCGGCTCTGAGCTCCGCTCAAGGCTACAAAGTTTTAATTATAGAAGATAAATAAATCCCAGATACCTGCTTCCAGCCACCTCCACTGGGAGCTTGGGTGGCTGGGAGCCATGCCCAGCCTGAAAACAGCCATCAGCCCCTCAACCAGGATGGCCACACCCTCATGGGGTGAGGTTCCCTGCTGGAGGGCTAGGCCAGCCTGCAAACAGCCATCAGCCCCTACCCAGACTGGCCAGGCACCCCAACAGGAACCCCCACCCTGAAAGGGGTGTGGCCAGCCTGAAAACGGCCCTCAGCTCCTCACCCAGGCTGGCCAGGCACCCCAGGGGGGACCCCCACCCTGTC
>NW_005365553.1:1157660-1159367 GCF_000412655.1 Myotis brandtii | reverse complement strand
CACTCATGCACCAGGCCTCTATCCTATATAATAAAAGGGTAATATGCAAATTGACCCTAACAGCAGAACAACTGGGAATGACTGGTCACTATGACACACACTCACCACCAGGGGGCAGATGCTCAATGCAGGATCTGTCCCCTGGTGGTCATTGTGCTCCCACAGTGGGAGCTCTGCTCAGCCACAAGCAAGGCTGATAGCTACCAGCACAGCGGTGGTGGTGGGAGCCTCTCCCGCCTCATCAGCAGCAGTAATGATGTCTGACTACAGCTTAGGCCTGCTCCCCACTGGCAAGTGGACATCTCCCGAGGGTTCCTGGGCTGCCAGAGGGATGTCTGACTGCCAGGGATGTCTGGAAGCCAGCAGGTGGTCATCCCCTGAGGGGTCCCAGACTGCAAGAGGGCACAGGCCGGGCTGAGGGACCCCCCCTGAGTGCACAAATTTTTGTGCACTGGGCCTCTAGTATACTAATAAAAACATAAATATAAAAATGTATTAATTTTAAACAAAGGTAAACAACACATAAAACTTCCAACTGGATCGACATCAAGGACAATGTTTGCTGTACTTTTATATTTATTGGAGTTTGCAGTACATGAGTAGAAATTTTAATACCTCAGAACCAAGTATGTCACAAAAATATGTGAGTACTTTGGACAATTACAGATGCTATGGAATAATTATACTCAATTTGCTCCCAATTACCCTTTCACTCAGATGTTATATATATTTATTCTTACTGACTTAGAAATAGATATGTTGATCTCTAAGGACAGTAAAGAGATCTTACATTCTGCTACCCCACTTTCAGAAAGGGACAGAACTTTTCTAAATAATTTCACTTAGATAATCTTCTTAGACAATATTTAGAAATTATCAGATAATATCTGCTGGTTTAAGATGATGGAGTGAAAATCCATTTGCCATTCTTTCAGTCTCTTGAATGATAAAAGTTAAATTACCAAAGCAAATTGATAATGAGAAAGGAAGTAGTGGAAAGACAAAAATTTGAGAATCCCCAGGACATGGGAGAATGAATGTAGTGTTTTTTTAAGAATCAGAATAGATAAGCTCTATCTTAAGAGTAAACATTGTTTTGTCCAGGGAAGCCAAGGAGAAGCTCAAATTCAAGCCAACAAGTTAAAAAGAAAGGTCATAAGGTAACAAAAAGGGAGTTTATAAAAGAAGGAGTTTATTTGTTTTGTTCACTGCTGTAACTACACCATCTAGAATTGTACTTGATACATAAATTATTTAATATATCATACAGAATTTTATTCCTAGGGGAGTATGGAGTCACCTTTCCTTTATAGTTGTTTTTTTCTCCTGATGACTAACTGATATGCATGTCACAATCACTCCCCTCCCACTCTGCTGAAACTTCTGGTGGATCATGGACATTATCCTATATAACCACAAAAAAACACAGAAATATAGCCCATCTCATCCTTCTAGAAATATAACCTTGATACAATAACATTATCTTATATTCATACTATACCTATTCTCAGATGATATCCAAAATGTCTTAAAACTCTGACAGATACAATCAAGGGTCATCTACTGCATCTGATAATCGTGTATCTTTGGTCTTCTTTAACATAGATCAGTACCCCTACCATTTTATATTTCTACTAGAGGCCCAGTGCACAAAAATTTGTGCACTCAGGGGGGCAGGGTCCCTCAGCCTGGCCTGTCCCCTCTCGC
>NW_005365553.1:1130435-1156705 GCF_000412655.1 Myotis brandtii | reverse complement strand
CCGTGGCTGCTGGCTGCCATCTTGGTTGGGTTAGTTTGCATATAGTCGCTCTGATTGGCTGGTGGGCGTGGCTTAAGGCATAGCAAAGGTATGGTCAATTTGCATGTTTATCTTTTATTTGATTAAGTATTTGGCCTTTCATGATATTGACCTTTTAAAAGTACCTGGATTAGTTGTCATGTTGAGTTTTCCATTATCTGGATTTTTTTATTGTTTCTTCATGATTAGATGATGTGTCTATTTCACATAACATTATATCAAGAGGCACATATAATATGAGTTTGTTCCATATTATGCTAAGTTTAAAAACGTGGTTAAGGCAGCAACCACAGTGCTATCCATTGTAAAGGTGACTTTTCCACAAAATTAATAAATATTATGAGGAATAATATTTTTAGACTTTCTACATATCTTGTTCCCCATAACCTAGTTAGGAAATTGGGATTGCAGTGATCTTGAAGGAATATTGTTGTGACTGTACTGCTTCCACTGTTTCCACCAATACTTGTTGCTTAGGATGATGCTGCTCAGGCATAGGAGTTAGAGCATGGGGTTGCTAATGTCATCACTATATTTAGCTGAATATGAAAACTGGCTCATTTTAGGGATTTTTATATCTTCTAAGTTCTAAATGAATGAGACGGTAATCAAGAACACCCTAAAGTGATAGTATAATATGGCTTGCTTTAAGTCGATCATAAAGAGTTATTCATTTCCTCATTTCTGAGACATTTATGGGATGTCTGTGATGTAACTGGCCCCGCTCCTGGTACTTGTTCTCTGTTTGAGACATGTATTGGCAATTGAGGTCTTTGGAAACATGCATGGTCACTCCTGCCACTTACTTGTTATACTCTTCGTGTGACACTTTTGACAAGGTTCTGAATATCTATTCTTAAACGGTAATAATTTTGCAACAAGGGAAAATAACATGAAAGGCTTTGCAAAATACTTAGATCAATCTTTTTCTGTACAACAAGTAAAATGATAACTTAGGGTTGTGATAAAAAAAAGTTTTCTCCCACAGAAGGAGAGATACTGAACTTTTAAGATGTTTGAAAGAAGAAGTCTCACTAGCAGAGAGCTAGAAAGTGTATGGGTACAATTAATATAGGTTGGTATTATTTTAGAGTAGAGAATAAAGGAGATAGTTTCTTTAAAAAAGAGTTTGGTCTATATCTTATGGTGTTTCAAAACATCAAACTTAATAAAATCAAAACAAGGCCTGTCTAAGACTAGGGAGTTGTCTGTTATTTTGGAAAAATTCTAAGAGTAATATACAAAGATTCTGTGATATCTTTATAAAACAAGACAAAACAAAGACAATTGATGATGCCTCAAATATAAATATTTATGTCTTTATATGTAAAAATCTATTAAGACAGAGTTCATTTTAGAGCAAGAATCTTATGGCATTGAACAGCAATTTGAAACAAAAAGTAAAATTTAAAAAATATTTTGAACTCATAAAGAAGGATTTTGATTGTTTTTTTTTAAAGCAGAGAAAAACAAATAAAAGTAAAAGAAATAATATTCATTACTCAGTGAAGAAATGAAAGCAATGACTCAGATTTTATGAGATAAATATTTCTTTGATATTTTAAAAAGTAAATAATTGAAAAATATTACTTACAAAACAAAACTAAAAACAAAAATAATATTCAAGAATACCTAAGAATGCTTTTAACAGCATTTTAATTATTGAAATTACATAGAGAAATTAGAAAACTTTGGACTATTTAATGAGCAACATATACACATTATTATAACCACTATGTACAATGTGAATTAAATTATTCCTCTTAATGCTATTAACTTCCATAATATTAGAAATTATTACAATAGCAAACATTTATGTAATTTGATATATGTATGTTCTTTTTATGAAAAGTATGCCAAATATTCAAGTGGCAAAGCTACCTTGGCAATTATGTGGTTAAATTTTTTTTTTTATAAAGATCAGAAGTTTTGGGGCTTTAACAGATGATATACTATATCTTATAGCCTTATAGATGATTAATTAGCACATGTTTAAGTGAATAAAGGGATAATATCAAAAGTGTATTTATGAGTCAAATATATTTATGTATAAAAGGATTTGTGTATAAATTCTGGAAAGTAGGCATTGATCTTAACTTTTATTCCCTTGGCTTTCTCTGTACTAAACTGTTGTGTGTTTTTTAATTCTCTATAAAAGAAAGCAAACATATGCACTAGCATTTCCTACCACTAGTGGATACTAAGAGTTAATTTATTGGCACATTTCATACAAAATTAATAAGAATGGAAAAGAAATAAGGGTTTGGGTGTATAAAATTTTCCTATTAGACTGCTGATATTTTGTAGGCCTAGTCATATATCTCTTGGGCATAGAGCAGAGCATAAGGGCATATGTATAGCTATTAAATATTTATACTCAAAGAGAAAGTTCATAATACCACTGTTAGAAAGTTTCAAATTTGGATATTAAAAAATAGAGAGAGAGACGTTAGGAAGCAACAGTTTTTATTTATGGTTTCATTCTTCCAGGAGATAAATTAGATATGCTAGTATGGGCCTGTGAAAGGAGTATTGGAAAGGAAGCGGTAGGCTGGCTAGGAGCTCTAACCCTTTCAGTAAACTACTGTAAGTCCTTAGTCCGGGAACTTCTCTAAGCGGCAATTTTCTTAGCTTAAGAAATACTCTATTTACTCTGAGTATCTAAACTGCTTATTCTGGATAACAAAATACAAATGAATAATGTAAATGAAAACATCATGTACATACTAAAGTACTACATTATATTCAGGGTAAACTAAATGACAAAGCTGATTACAGAGTTTTGTTAAGCGACTGTAGACTTCCTGGTCCAGGCTACAGCGTGTGAGATGTCTACTCAGAGAAGCTAGAGGCGATGTAATTAAGGGGGTATATATCATTCTTGTGGTCAAGAAGGGAAGCCAGAAGTCAAGGCCACAGAAGACATAGGAAACATCATTTCCAGAGTGTGAGACAAAACTGTTAACAGGAAATTATTTATAGAGTCAAGAGCCAAAAGAAACAGGAAAAAGACAAGGAATCTATCACCTATGGTGATGAATGGTTCTGAGGGAGGCTGTTGACAATTGGAGGGCACAAGGGCACTTTATTGTGCTTATTTTATGACCCTGAGTCTGGAGTCTGATGAATTAAAGGGGTAATACTGTTCTGGGTGACATTTAAGAGAGAATACCTCTAGGCAGTAACTTTCATATTAACCCTCATAAGGTTGGTGCCATTCTATCCTTTATGGCATCAACTAGAAATGTTATTACAGTGTGATGAGAGGATATACCCACCTTGGCCTAGTTAATAGTTATAGCAATGTGGCCCATCCAACCTGTGTGTTTTTGTGTTTAGAATATTTGGAAAGGCATAGTCATATAGAGTTATCCATAACGTTAAAAATTACCTATATCCTTCTGTTCATTTAAAGTTTATTCTTCAATGTTGCAAGCCAATTAATTTAGTCTTATACTACTGTATTTGTTACCATAAAGTATGAAATCAACCAAAAAAGTCTAACTGCTTTATTTTTATTCAGAATCCATAACTATGAACTTAAAATACATAACATTGTATTTTTATGCAATAAACAACATGCTCATGAGATAGCTCTTACGTTAAAATTATTGGTTGTTGTCAATCACATAAATAAAATAATATAAAACATTGAATGGGCTATAAAATTATACTCTACTTGCTCCTGAAGAATATATAAAGTAGGTCAAGGCAACAGTTGCTGCTCTCATACCAAAAGAACAATTAATTGGCAGTTTGACCCAGGAAAAATAAAGTTTATGCTGATCAATTACTTCATGAGTAATACTGAGAAATGATTAGAGGTAGATAAAATTAAATTCAGTATATTTTTCCAATTTTTAATGCTCTAAGTCCTTGAAAACTGGTAAATTATATATAGAATCTGGACAAGTTCATGTCATTCATGAATATCTATTTGTATTCAGGCTGCTTTATTTTAGTAACTTATTGTTCAGTTACCCATATTTTGTTTTGTTAATGAGCTCATCTTAACTATCCTATATAATAAAAGGGTAATATGCAAATTGTCCCCTTTACCGGGAGTTCGACCAGAGTTCGACCAGGGGGTGAGACCAGCTGGCCAACAACCCGGGGCCCCTCCCCCTGGGCAGAACCGCCTCCGATTATCCCCCCACACCCCAATTGGGGACGGGGCCAGCCAGCCAACCTCCCACATCCCCTCCCCCTGGCTGGCCCGGCCCAATTGGGGTGGGCTGGCTGGACCCCTCCTGTGCACGAATTCTTGCACCAGGCCTCTAGTTCTATATAAACTGAAATAGCCCTAAACCAGTTTGGCTCAGTGGATAGAGCATTGGCCTGTGGACCAAAGGGTCCCAGTTCAATTTGTGTCAAGGACATATTCCTTGGTTGCAGGCTCCACCCGACCCGGGCTCTGATCGGAGCTCCTGAAGAAGGCAACCAATCAATGTGTTTCTTTCTGTCTTTCCCTCTCTCTTCCACTCTCCCTAAAAATCAATTGAAAAATATCCTTGGGTGAGGATTAACAACAACAAAAAAGTAAACTGAAATACAATATACCAGTGTAAATAGGAAGAGAATGATTTTGTGCTACTATCACTGTCACTTTTAGTATTTTGCTTCATTTTGAAAAAAGAAAGAAGGGAATTTGAAGTTTGCCCAGCTTGAGTGCTGGTCATGTTTCACTGGTGGTTTTGTAATAGTAGGGTTTTAAAGGTCACCCAGGAATGCTTTAATGTAGATGTTAAGGATAACATAAAATATAATATTATTTTATAAAATTTTATCTATTAACCTAAGTATAATTATGTCCTATTATCTCTTTTCTTCGTTGCTGAACAAAGTGAAGTAACTATTTTTATAAACAAGTCAGTTTTTCAAAGCAACATATTTTTAAAAAATATAAACAAGCTTCATAGAAGGAAAACACTAAATTATTTTAGAACTACTGCTGTTGCCTGACTTGTCCTTAATGTCAACCCTTTGCTGACTATGTGAGATAATATTTTCATAATTATTGACCAATTGATTATGCCAAGGTTAATGAAAATTAATCTTATATTTTAGATACGTAGAGAAGGACTTGCTATGAAATCTACCATTACTCTTCATGTTAACTCAAAAAAATTGAAAGCTAGTATATACCCTCAAAATGTATCATATATTTGAAGAACTTTATTGAATTAATCATTCTCTCTAGTCCCCTCCTCTTTGAATTAATAAAAGAAAAATTAAACTAAATGCAGTTTTATTTTCAGTTTTTCACAGATTCATTTTTAAAATTTTATTTTTAGGAATTAACATTCAGTAAAATGGACTTTTTTGCATAAAATTATGTGAAATTTAACACATATTTGTATAACTACCTTTCCTTCCAGGATATATATTTCCATCACTACCAAAAATTACTTTGAACTATTCTTTTATTTTATTTTTTTTTAATATTTTTGTTGATAGTATTACAGATACCCTCCATTTCCTCCCTTTACTCCCATCCCCCCCCCCCAGGTCTTCACTCCCCTATTGCCTGTGTCCATGGGCTATGCATATCCTATATAATAAAAGGCTAATATGCAAATTGACCGAATGGTGGAATGACTGGTTACTATGATGCGCACTGACCACCAGGGAGCAGACTCTCAACGCAAGAGCTCCCTGTGGGGAGTGGGTCTAAGCCTTCAGTGAGACATCCCCTGAGGGCTCCTGGACTGGGAGAGAGCACAGGCAGGGCTGAGGGACCACCCCCCCCCCCAAGTACACAAATTTTGTGCACCGGGCCTCTAGTAAGTATATAAGTTCTTGTTTTATCTCTTCTGAACTATTTTTTTATAGTTACACACTTGTCCCTGATCACTGGCAACCACTGATCTGTTCCCCATCACTATGTTTTCATCCTTTCATAGATGGAATTATACAGTATGTAACCTTTTGAGATTGGTCCATTCACTGAGCATAATAGCTTAGGGATTCGCCTAAGTTGTTGATTGTATCCATAGTTCATGTTTTTATTAGTAAGTACCATTCTGGTGTATGAATGTACTGCCATTTGTTTATGCATTTACTCAGTGAAGGGTATTTCAGTTGTTTTAGGTTTGATAATTATGAATAGAGTTGCTAAAAACATTTGTGTATAGATTTGTGTGTGAACATAATTTTCATATGTCTGGGTAAATACATAACTGTAGGGTTGAGAAATATGATGTGTTGAACTTAATGAGAATCTAGTGAACTATTTTTCCTAGTACCCACACCATTTTGCATTCTCCACAGCAATTTATGAGCATTCCAATCCTCCTCATTCTCATCAACATTTGATATCATCAATATATTTTATTTCAGTCATCAACACATCTATAGTGATATGTCTATTCAAGTCTTTATACATTTTAAAATTGCATTGTTTTTATTACTTTGAGTATAGAGAGTTCTTTATATATTCTGGTTACAAGTTCTTGGTCAGATATATGCTTTGCAAATATATTATCCTAGTCTATAGCTTGTCTTTAAATTCTCTTGATAGTGTCTTACATTAAACAAAAGTTTTTAATTTTAATGAATTCCAATTTATGGAGTTTTTCTTTTATGGAATGTGTTTTTATGTCATGTGTAAGAGATCTTTCCTAACCATAAATCATGATGATTTTCTCCTATGTTTTTTTTCTAAAAGTTTTATAGTATTACATTTCATATTTACATATAATCCATTTTTAGTTATTTTTTGCATATGGAGAGAGCTTTAGGTTGAGGTCCATATTTTTGCTTATGGTTGTCCAATTGTTCCAACACCATTTGTTGGCAAAACTCTTCATTCTTCATTAAATTGCTTTTGTACCTTTGTCAGAAATCATTTGACCATATTTGTATAAATCTATTTTTTTACTCTCCTTTTATTTTTCCATTGATCTATGTGTGTACCATTTTTTCCAATACGACAATATCTTGACAACTATAGCATTATGTTACATCCTAAAATTAGATAGTCATTCCTCTCACTTCATTCTTCTTTTCCAACAATGTTTTTGCTATTCTGTTTCTTGTGCCTTTTCAAATAAATTTTTAGAATTAGCTTTATAGATGAATTTTCTTTGAACTTCTAATCTGTTTTTTACCCATCTAAATTTCTAGGTTCTACATTAAGTAAATTGACTACAGAAACAAATGGGCAAAAAATACATCACACAATTTAACAAAGAGATAGGGAAATTGAATTCTTACCAATGAGATGAACGTTAAATCATATTAATACACCTAATGAAATATTAAAGTGATTTTTATTTTATTTTTAAATGTTTTTATTGATTTTTAGAGAGAGAGGAAAGAAGTGGGAGAGAGAGATATGGAAACATTGATGAGATCCGATCAGCTGCCTTCCTGCATGGCCCCTACTGGGGATCAAGCCTGCAACCGGGTACATACCCCTGATGGGAATCGAATCCAGGACCTTTCTGTCCAAAGGCCAACACTCTGTCCACTGAGCCAAACCAGCTAGGGCTTAAAGTGATTTTTAAAGACTGCACTTAAGTATTAGGATTTGTCCCCTGATAATACACTACAGTTGTTTTATGAAATATGAAAGAGTTGTTTAAAAAAGGGAAATATGAAACATATATATTAGAAAAAACAGAAAAACCATGAACATTATAAAAATGTTTAAAAATACTATAATCTCATAGGAAGCTTCTGTGTTTGAAAAGAGGAGAAGGAATAAGAAAGGGAGATCTTTCAGTAAACTGGCTGAAGGAAAAGTACTAGTCATTGAATCTGCCAAATCAAGCAGGCATCTGATGTCCAAGTACAGCTTTGGGAACATTGTTCCCATTACAACATTGGAGCCCTTAAGTAACTTGCAGAGGTGATATGATGTTTCTCTTCATTGCCCCCTGGAGACCTCAAATGGAACAACAAGTGCCTTCTTTCTGGAAGATATTAAGGGGGGTGGGGAGTGGGGGAAAGGGTATTTAGGACAATAAAAAACAGAAATAAAAATCGCCAAATTTGTATTTTCTGGATTGTTTCACCTTCTTGATGTGATTCTTCTTTTTCCATGTAATGGTTTACTAGATAGACTAGCACATGTAGAGCAGAAAAATGTTAAAGAAATAACAAATGATTCTTCTCTGGAGAACCTAAACCTAAAGTAACAAAAGGAAAATAAGCTCTTAGGTACTTTAAAATTTCAAGTATAGTAAAGCCCACTTTATACTCTGTTCTAATATATCACATCCTCACACAAATTTTCTGAAAGTCAGTATAGATATAATTTGTAAATTAAGAATATTTTCCATATCATGTAGGAAGCACACAGTATTTTCCCCTCCAAATAGTACCACTGTACATGTATAAAAAAATATTCAGACAACAGTAAACTTCATCCTTGTTTTCCTAACCCCTTCTTCTTATTTTTCAGTGATTCATTGAAAAGGGAGAACATATAGCCAACTAGGTTACATTTCTAGGTGTCTGAGTTTCTATCAACAGTGCAATTTTTTGATGAAACACATAGTAAATATCAACAAGGAAAACTCTGAGTTGTTACCTGGCACGCTCCCACCAAAAAGGATTTCTGCCTCCTTTTCAAGACTGATTCGTCCCTGTTTCACAAACAATCTAACATTGAAATATTTGAGGCACCCACTCCTGTGAGGCCACTGGGAAGCTAAAGAATGAGACCACACCATATAAAAGAAAATTGTGTCACCTTCTCAGCAAATAAAAGTTCAGTCTCAATTTCATGCTGAAGTATGAAATATAGTCTCTGAAGAGACAGCCAGTTTGGTTTGTTATAGTGGGATTTGTAACTGGGGAGGTAGAAAAGTTTTTCCAAACTGTGAAAAATAGTGTGAAACATTTACTGTGAAGTAGCTATAAAAATAAGAGGGGGAGGCTTAATTTGAGGTTTTATACTTTTTTTTATAAGAATTGCTCCATTATTCTTATTACAAAGGTTGAGTCAAGTTTGTGATGCAGTAAATGAAAAGTTAACAGTTCAGCTCATCACTTCAAGCGAATCTATATAGATTCACACTGCATTCGTTTCTCTCCCTGTTCTCCCTTGCCCTGCACTTCTTCATTTTGATTAGCTCGTTCCCTTAACTGGTGAAGCAAGCATTTGTCCTTCAAGTCCTATAAGTTCTAACTGTCATTAATCACAAGTTTCTTTTGTAAGTGTTTAAAAAGTCTAATCAGAGAAGACACTTAATGAGAAAATACAGGGGACGTTCCAGTAAAGAATTAAGTAAAGGTCAAGAACTTGGATAGCTAAGTTTTGAAGTCTTCAATAATATAAAACCAACGAACTGTATGCCTCATAATTTAATTTTAAAATATATTTTTAAATTTGCAAAATCAATGATATCCCCTGTTGTGTTTATTAAATAGTGTAAATGGATTACTTGTATGAATTGAATTCTGTCCCCTTTTGTGTACTAGTAAACTGCACACCATCTTTAATGACAGTAAAAGATACATTAGTTTTGGAAAGAAATAAAATATCAGAAATTCCAAAAACTAAAATGCCAAACAAATTAACATATACAATGTTTTCTGTATTTTCACACACAGATTATTATTAAACTAGAGGCCCGGTGCGCAAAATTCATGCATTGGGGGAAGGGGGGTACCTAAGCCCGGCCTGCACCCTCTCCAATCTGGGGCATTCCTCTCATAATCCGGGACTGCTGGCTCCTAACCACTCACCTACCTGCCTGCCTGATCGCCCCCTAACTGCTCCCCTGCCGGCCTGATAGCCCGCAACTGCACTTTCCTGCTGGCCATCTTGTGGCGGCCATCTTGTGATAATTGGAATTCTATTAGTGCCTGGCACAATGTAACTGGAATCAAGGTCTGTTAGACTTAGGAGATCCTCTACTTTATCTGGAACCTCTGTCTGATTTATGAATTCCCTCTACAACATCCATGATAAATGATTGAAAAGATACAATAAGAATTGGGATAGCTAAATATCTTTTAATATTTATAGAGAAGGCATATTTCTACCATCTTAACAAGACAACCCATGTCAGCTGCTTTTTCTTTTTCCACATCATTTCAACCATCATTTATTGAACTCTATTGCATATCAGGTAATTTAAAGCTATGTTGATACAAAAGAGAATAAAACTATTTTTGTAGAATGTTGGTTATTGGGAGAAAGGAGTGAAAAGGGAGAGGAACATAAAGCAATGTTTTATTGCAAGAATCAAAATGTCATTAATGTGTTGTGTAGGGTATTGTGAGTTATAGTTAAGCTAGTAAGGGGGAAGTGTTAGAAAAATCTCTGGAGGACATGGTATGTGATTCAAGTCTTTAAAGACAAGTGTTGATTACCAGGGGAAGAAAGAATGGCATGAATACATTTATTTTAGGCAGAGGGAGTTGTTTGAGCAAAGGATATAATCATAGCTTAGAAGGATGTGTTCAGCACTTTTTAAGTAATTGTTGCTAAAGTGTAAGGCACACAGGACAACATGAAGCTGGAGAAGCAGGTGGGGTTAAGGCCATATAGATCATCATATATAAATGCTTTAAAAAATTAGATCTCTAGTTAAATAGGAAACTTGGTAGAATTTTTGACAGATGAATGCATCACCTCTATGCTTTAGGTTAATTAGTCAGTCTGTTAATAGTGTGTGGAGGATGGATTTGAGGGGCCGGGGATATAAAATCAATAGTATACTTGGACCTTCTAGGCCAAATATGATGTAGAGTGGACCCAGAGATAAAAATGGTTGTCCAGTTTTAGTACACAAGTACTAGATAAAATTGTCCACTAGAACTTGTAATTTTGGTATGGGGGTAAAGCTGAGGGCTATTGAGAAAAAAAAATACCCATGATTTTTGGCTGTCTGGATTATTGGTAGAACTATAAGTTGATATACGGATTTTTTTTAAAATATATATTTTTATTGATTTCAGAGAGGAAGGAGAGAAAGAGAGAGAAACATCAGTGATGAGAGAATTATTGATTGGCTACCTCCTGGGCATTGAACCCACAACCCGGGCATGTGCCCTTGACCAGAGTTGAACCCAGGACCCTTTAGCCCGCAGGCTGATGCTCTATCCACTAAGTCAAACCGGCTAGGGCGATATATGAATTTTAGGAAGGAAAATTGTTTTGGAAGGAATATGAGTTCATTTTAAAGTCTCTGGACTTTAAAAGAACCCCTGAGATATTGAAGTGGAGAAATTAGGTCTTTTCAAATGTTTAATATTTTTAGGAAAGATCATCATTAATGCTGCAATTTCTAACATTGTAAGCGTAAATAGGTAAGAGTTAAAGTTACTAAAGGGATAGAGATAGTCAAGGAGAAATTTAGAATAAGAAAATTCATTTAGTGGGGAGAAAAGAGTTGAATGCACCAGCATTTACAAGATAAAAGAGATAGAGAAGTCTAATATTATTTAGGAGAGAGTTAAAGGAGTTTGGTGTTCTAAAAATAAGGGGAGTAAAAAGTGTTAAGGAAATGAGAAGTGATCTATAATAATAAAAACAGTAGAGGAGTCAATTAACAAAACCTAAGACTAAAAATGTTGCATTAAGGAGTTAAAATGTCTGGAGTAGTTTTAGTAAAGGCACAGGTGAGATTACAGTGGATTGAGGAGGACAAGGCATGAGGAAGGTGGTTGTAAAGGCACAATTCATTGTCAGATATTTAGCTTAGAAAAGATTTATGCTGTGTTATCACTGATGCAAGGAACATGTACTCCATTTCCAAATTACCTTATTTTCCAGCTACATATTACTCAAAGTTTTATAATTAGAGTTCCATTATTTGGTGCAAATATTTTTTCATAAAATTAAACCATCTCCCACTGAGTGGGAAATTTAATGAATTGTATAAGTTATAAATTCCATAATATTTACTTTATTATACCTCTCTGTAAAAGTTAATTTTGATATTTATAATAGAAAGGACTGAAAAGGATTTCACGAATCTTGACTTGATTTTGAATCACTTTTTTAAAAAAAAATCATCTTTATTGTCAAAAATATTATAGATGTCCTGCTTTTTTCCCCCATTGACCTCCTCTAACCTGCTCCCAACCCCTCTCCAGGCCTTCACTGCACTATTGTCTATGTCCATAAGTTATGCATATATTCATATTAATTCTTTGGTTAATCTCTTCCCATCCCCTTCACCTCTTCACACTGAAATACGTCAGTCTGTTGCATGCTTCAATGTCTCTGGGTCTACTTTGTTCATCAGTTTGTTTTGTTCATTAGATCTCACATGAGTAAGATCATGTGATACTTGTCTTTCTCTGACTGGCTTACTTCGGTTAGCATAATGCTCTCGAAGTAACTTCCATGGTGTCTCAAAGGGTAAGAGATATTTCCTTTTTACAGCTGCATAGTATTTTATTGTGTAAATGTACCGGTTTTGTATCCATTCATCTACTGATGAGTACTTGGGCTGTTTCCAGATCTTAGCTATTGTAAATAATGCTGCTATGAATACAGAGATACATATATTCTTTCTGATTGATGTTTCTTAGGATATATTCCTAGAAGTGTGATCACTGGGACAAATGGCAGTTCCATTTTTAATTTTTTGAGGAAACTTCACACTGTTTTCCATAGTAGCTGTACCAGTCTACAATCCCCACCTACAGTGTACTAGGGTTCCTTTTTCTTCACATCCTGGCCATCACTTGTTATTTGTTGATTTATTGATGTTAGATATTCTGGCAGGTGTGAGGTGATACCTCATTGTCCTTTTAATTTGCATCTCTCTGATGATTAGTGACACTGAGCATTTTTTCATATGTCTCTTGGCCACTTATATGTCCTCTTTGGAGAAGTATCTATTCAGGTCTTCTGCCCATTTTTTAATTGGCTTGTTTGTATCCCTTTTGTTGAATTGTATGATACTTTATATATTTTGGAAATTAACACCTTATTAGATGTATCATTGGCAAATGCATTCTCACATATCAGACAAGAAGATAAAATAAAAGGCATTCAAATCAGAGAGGAGGAAGTAAAACTCTCATTATTTGCAGATGGCATGATATTGTACATAGAAAACATTAAGGACTCTACCAAAAAAACTACTAGATTTAATAAATGAATTTGGTAATGTAGTAGGATATAAAATTAACACCCAGAAATTTATGGCATTTTTTATACACCAATAATGAACTTTCAGAAAGAGAAACTAAAAATTTACCATTTACCATTGCAACAAAAAAATTAAGATACTTAGGAATAAACTTAACCAAATAGGTAAAAGACCTGTACTCATAAAACTATAGGACAGGGGAAAAAGAGATAGAAAAAGATATAACCAAGTAGAAGGATATACCTTGTTCATGGATTGAAAGAATTAACGTCATTAAAATGTCCATACTACCCAAAGCAACCTATAGATTCAATGCAATTCCTAATAAAGTACCAATGGCATATTTCACAGATCCAGACAAACACTTCAAAAATTTACATGGAACCAAAAAAAAAAGATGCTGAATAGCCACAGCCATCTTCATTAAGGAGAACAAAGCTGAAGGGATCACAATACCAGATATCAAGTTATACTGCAAAACCACTGTAATCAAAACAGCCTGGTACTGGCATAAGAATGGGCATTTACATAAATGGAACAGAACAGAGAACCCAGAAATCGACATAAGCCAATATGCTCAATTGATCTTTGATAAAGGAGGCAAGAGCATACAATAGAGTAAAGATAGTCTCTTCAATAAATGGTGTTGGGATAATTGGACAGGTACATGTAAAGAAATGAAATTAGACCACCACCTCACACCATAGTCAAGAATAAACTCAAAATGGATAAAAAACTTAAATGTAAGTTGTAAAACCATAAAAATTCTAGAAGAAAACCTAGGCAGCAACATATCAAACATTTCATGTAGCAGAATTTTCACAGATACATTGCCAAGGGCAAGAGAAACAAAGGAAAAAAATAAATAAATGGTACTACATCAAACTAAAAAGCTTCTGGACAGAAAAGGAAACCAGCATCACAATGAAAAGTGAACCCAGTGGTTTTGAGCCACTTTGAATCATCTTTTCTTAAAGTCTCAGGGTATGAGGTCAAACCTGCATTTGCTGGGCTTTTATAAATTATATATTTAAAATCCAAGAACTGTTTCTGGCTACATCAGATATCTCTGTTGATTAAGACAAAGTCAATGTGTTGGATATTTTACAAATTTCTTATTTTCACTTCAACATGTATATTCTAGGTATCCCAAATTAAGTACAGAGTAACAGGTTTCCTTGTTACTCCCTCTGGCTTTTTTTCAATTACAGTTTGCTTTCAACATTGTTTTTGTATTCATTTTGGGTATACAGCATAGTGGTTAGACAATCATATACTTTACAAATTGATCACCCTGACATTTCATATAACCACCTGGCACCATACATAGTTATTACAATATTGTTAATGATATTTCCTATGCTTTACTTTACATACCTTTGACTATTTTGTAACTACATATTAGTACTTCTTCATCCCCTCACCTTTTTTACCTAGCTCCCCAGGCTTTTAAAGATGAAAATTTCAGCTCACCATGTCTACAGTTTATCATATATGATTCCACTACCTAGAGTGGATGGCATCATCTCTACTTTATTTTTCTTTATGCGCAGTTCTATTCCTAAACGTTATTCAACATGATTCCTCCCAAACCTTAAATTTACTCTGAACATCATCAAATCTGCTTCTGTTGGAGTGGTGTTATTTTGTTACATAATATTATTACTTCTGTTCACTTAAACCTATTTATAAAAATTGATTAAATGAGGCCTTTAAATATTTAAACTAAAAGTGTCATTTTCTCAAGCCAGAGAATGTTTACTCCTATTTTTTTAAGTTTAGAGGGGAAGGAATTGACTACAAAGGAGAATGAGGCAACTTTTTTTGTGGCATTATGCATTTGTAAAACTCATCAACTCTACTTCAAAAAAGGGATATGTTTTAGTATATGCAAGATTATACTTCAATAAACATAAATTCTAAAAATGCCTCTTAAAGTCAGATAATAAACTTGGGTATTGAAAAATATATGTAGGATATTGAGATAGAAATGACCCTACCAAATATTAAATGTATTATAAAACTTCAATGGAAGCATTATGGATATGATCCATGAATTGATAGAAAGAACAATTGGCTAGAAAGATAAAGACCTACCCAATGCATGAATACATATCAATGAATAAGAATTTAGTTCAAAATATAAAAATAAAATATGCCAGAGTCAATTTTCCCCTGTTAGAATTCCAGATCCACTATTAATCTGCTGTGTGATGTGAATTGCTAGCAAGACTCAAACTGTCCCTTAGTTTTCATCATCAGTTTAATAATAATAATTCTTCACAGGAATCATGTAAAGATTAAAGAGGTAATACAAATAAAGCAGAGATCCATGGATAGATTTTAAGGGCTTTGTATTTGATAAAAAATATAGATTCATTTTGATCAATCTATAAATAAAATACACTATTCCCTCAGATCATGAATGTAGATAGTAAACCACAATAGTTTTAGCAGGAACTGTGGCATTACCATTAGAAATCTTAGATATTTTTATACCACATTACATTTTTTGCAAATATATCAAAATATGTTTTGTATTCATCATTAGCCAAAAGCATGTTGTTGTTGTTGTTGTTGTTGTGTGTGTGTGTGTGTTTGTGTGTGTTTATGTGTATGTGTGTATGTGTATGTGTTGTTTTTTTAAAATTATAACCACTATCAGGTCACATGTTATTGAATGCTTGGGTCAAGTATCAGGCAACTCTGTATCTAGTAGTAATTTATCCCCCAAGTGATGAAGTCAGATGGTCTCATATCAGTGACTCGGTCATCTGCATTGTTTTGCTCTTCTCAATTATTTGTTGATCAACATGGAAAGGAGGTGAGTCACGTTTATTGTTTGTCCATGTTTTTAAAAATGAGCAATTGAAATGAGAATTTTTAACTTTTGGAAGGTGGTGTTTGCTTTTAGATTGGTGGCGCTACCAAGCAAATTCCAATAGGAGCCCCCAATCTGGGGTGTGGTAATAGGAGAAGCTTTATTTAGGTAAACAGTTTGCAAACTAGGGAAATGCAGTCTCAGGTGGTAACCAAAAGTATGCTTCCCTGAGACAAAGGGGAAACAAGCCACTCATGTAGAGAAAGTGCCCACCCTGGTTCGTGATTGGTTCATTTTTATGAAAATGAAGGATTCAAATTTCTAGTCTGATTGGTCCAAATTGCACTGTCCTAATTGGTTGGAATTGGCTCTGATTGGTTGGTAAAAATGCAAATGAGGATATATAGCTGAGGAGCTCTGATTAGATATGGCATGTCTCAACCCATTGGTCGGAGTTCCAGGCACTCCTTCATAAGAGGGGGCTATGAGGGCAGGAACACAGTGCAGAAGGCTCACAGCTCATTCTGTGGCTTCTCCTGGATATGCAATGGATGTGATTATGAATTCTGCTCAGTCAACCACGAGGAGCGCTTTGCAGATATATTCCTTCTTGTGTCAACAGCATTCATATAAGCCACGATATTAACTTGTGCCCTTACTACTCTGATTTGTGATTCCTCTTTTTTCTTCTCAACTTGGTTATCATCCATTTATTGTTGTCATTTTACACTCCTTAGTATTGCCAATTGTCTGTAGGGGAAGGGGTTGCAATATTAGCTTAGTCTACCAGATTGTTATATTTAGAAGAGCTTTCCTCCTTTCATAATACAAACAGATTCTTTACTGAATTTGGGATTTTGTGGATTTTTATCCAGGACATTTTTTAAACATACAGGCTTCTGAGTCCCCTGCCTTCTTTTAGGTTAGTTTCTTTTGAAGTGTGTTTTCCTTTTCATTGTCCTGTTATGGTCATGAAGTTGTGTGCCATTTACCCCAGAGCTCAGGAAAAGCTAAATCCGGCGATGATATCAACTTGGAATTAAGATGTATTGTGTTATGTCTGTAAATCTTCCCCTTTGGAAACTGAACCTGATAGAACTGCTATTCTTAAATTTATAAATTTAATGGTATTTTAAAGAAAATATTCTTTGCCTAGAAGGCTGTTAATGAATTGGATTCTGTACATCACAAACCTACACTCCAAAATATTCATGTGCTTGGGAAACTTACTAGGCACCCACTCATTGCTACCAATGTTTCCTGACAGTTCCTGACAAAGCAAGACTTCAGTTCTCTGAGCTACCTTGAATTGTATGCTCTGTAATTCAGATGGCTATTGTGAGAATGTTCTGAGTCATCCCTAACCCATGGATGATGAGAAGATACTTTTTCTTGTGTTTTTTTAAAAGCATTTTCCCCCTGAAACATTATACTTTCTTTTTTCTGCTGTTTTCATCTAAATTTTCTAATCTGTGAGTTATGTCCTAAGAATGATCATAAATATGTAAATAGGTGTATAGACTATCTCAGCATTCTTGGTTGTCAGGAATAAAATACCACCGACAGATTTATCACTGTACACAAGCAAAAGCATCTTTAGTACCAAGGAAGAATTTTACCATATGGCAGCCTGCTGGTTATGGAACACAAAAGGTCTGCCAAAGTACTTACTTTAATTCATTTACCCTGAGAAGCCGACTGAAGTTTTATTCCCTTTTTAATAAGAGATCTACTCATTTCTGTGTCTTTCCCTAGGCCTGGACCTCCTAACTTAAGATATAAAGTTCTTAACAAGTACCATCACATAAATTTTCTCAATGCCAAAAAGAAAAGAAAATTGGTATCTTGAACTAATTAAAGGAATATCATGGGTAAAACTGCAAGAAATGTTTAAGATGGATGGAGATTGCACCAGATTTTAACAGACACAAAAGACAAAAGGTAAAGAGCAAAAAGGTCACTGAACAAACATTTTAATAATGCTTTATTTGAAATTCCATCAGTTACACATTATTACCTTTACCATGCTGCAGAAACTCGGGAGGGATAACGTGAGCAGTATTATTTATAACACAACAAACCTCAGCACCTCCAGGGCACATATCAGCCACCAAGCACTTTGCCATGCATTGCCTGATTTTCTGACTTCAAAACGTTGTTTTCTTCAACAGAAGGAAACTGTGTACAGTCAAACTAAAATGAATATAACATAGAGGATTACTTATTTTCAGTTTAATATAATGAACTTCTTAATAAGAGTATTACATTTACTCAGTGACTTCTGTGCACAAGGAATAATTTCAGTGATTTACATGTTTTTACTCATTTCATCCTCACAACCCAACTCTGAGGTACATACCATTAATTTTTATATTTTATAGAAGAAAAAAATTTAAATTGTACAAAATTGAAATTACTAGACCAATATCATCCACGTAGTAATTATGCGTTGGGGGTTTAAATGTAGATACGACTGCTATACTGCCTCTTTAGCTCACCAATATTTAATGTGAAATATTAGATAACTTTAACCTCCTATGGAGACAATGGAGCAGTGACAAACTGAAGCCACTTCAGAAAGAGCAGAACACTCTCCATTAAACACTTGAGCATATATATTATTGAAATAGACTGCTCTGGTTAAGGCTGGGCACTCTCTCAATGTGAAAGATTGATCCTAGGTAGATTATTTAGCCTCTGTGTCTTCATCCTAAAATTGGATGCATAGAACATGCATATATAATTTTTTAAAACTTATAAGAGCTTTATATTTATTCTAAGCTAATCAATTTCCAGAACAGTTTCCCATGTTAGTTGATTACCCCATTGATTGGCAGGGGAAGCCTCAGAAAAGTATACCTGAAATGCCTGCTCATGTGTTGTCTTATGTGGCTCAACACAATTTTCCCAGGGCCCTTCAAACACTGATGCTTTTATTACTGCAATTCATGGGGTGGAGGGGTAGGCAGGCAGAAATATGGGGACCTATTTTTAAACTAGAACTTTTGTATTCTTTGAGACTCAAACAGGCCTGTAAGTTTTATCCATAATTTATATTTTTAAAGTCTTTAACACTGGGAAATGCAGATAATTGTGTATAAAACTAGATAACATAATGCTCCTAATGAGAAACTTGTGTTCATATCAATTTGCAATCCTCTAAAGATCACTGCCAGATCTTTTCTGTGTCATTAAGCTTTCATGGCTATTAGATGTGAGTTAAAGCCATCATAGTTCTATGCTGTCAAACAGCTTTTTTTTTCATTGGTTGTGCTGTGTGTGTGTGTGTGTGTGTGTGTGTGTGTGTGTGTGTGTTGGTGGAACCAACAACTGAGACATAAGACTCATCACATAAAACCTTAACGACTGCGGTGGGAAGTGGGAAAGTATCTGGAACCCTGCATTTTTGCTTTGAATTGTCTTTGAATGCAATTTGATCACTTTAAAAAAAACAAACAACAAAAAACCCAAACAGAAAACCTCTGATGATCTCATCTATAAACTGAAGGCAAGAGGAAGATAAAAGGGACCAACCTTCCATATACACAATTCTGACAAATCTCCCTTCATTTATATAATTAGAATGTGACCACTTCTTACCTCTCTACCGATGTGAAACTCCTATTACCTCCAACTTGGAATAATGAACCCAATAAAGCTACCAGGTCAATCCTGGTGAAGTGTAAATCATACCTTGTCATTCCTCTCCTCAGAAAAAATGCCAGAGTCCTTTCAATCTTATCTGACTTCACCGTGTTCTCTTCCCCCCAGTCTCTGTTCCAGCAACATCAGCCTCCTCTTTCATAAATATTACAGCTTGCTCCCAGCTCAGGGATTTCTCATCTTGTTTGTCCTTCTCAAGAACACTTTTCTCTCAGATACCCACAATGGAACAGGCACTTATTCAATTCAGAATAAGGTCATCTCTCCTTTACTTACTATTGAACTTCTTTACTTATTTTTTTAAAATATATTTTTATTGATTTTTTGTAGAGAGGAAGGGAAAGGGATAGAGAAAAACATCGGTGAGAGAGAAACATCGATCAGCTGGCCCCTACACACCTCCTACTGGGGATGTGCCTGTGCCGGCAACCAAGGTACATGACCTTGACCAGAATCGAACCTGGGACCCTTCAGTCTGCAGGCCGATGCTCTATCCACTGAGCCAAACCAGTTAGGGCAGAACTTCTTTATTTTCATTTTTAAAAGTGTTCTCTACTTTGTTTATATGTGCATATATATACATACATGCTCAAAAAATTTTAAGTAGCTTGAGTACATAGTATGAAAATTAGAGTAGATTTATTATATTAGCTATATTTAATCTCATTGAACTATTTATTATCCTCTTTATAATCAGTAAATTGGTTTGAGGATATTTGGTATAAATATGTTTTTTCTATATTAAATATGATGCTAATTATGTTCAAACATATGAAAATACTTTGTGGTAAGAAATAGTCATTATCTCTACCTTGTGGGATTTGGAGTGACTTGTTTTTTTTCTCTACAAATTTCTGAGTTTTAAAGATGTGATACATATATTTTGTCACATTAACAATTTATTTGTACTTTAATCAATAAAATAATCACTTTTTAAAAAGTCAAAGAGTACCAAAATTCATGTAAAAATAAATAGCAATCCTTTGCTCTTTTTGCCCTACCTTTAAAGTTGCTCCCTAGGAGTTTTGACTTTACTCATTAGCCTTGTCTTTGGTTATTTATCTCCATTATACAAAATATGTGCATGTACTGATATTTCTTGATGGGTATATTTATTGATTTCCTCTATGGAAATTCAGAATTTTACTTTCTTTCATACCTCTTTCCAAATCTCTCAACCTTTAAAAATTTAATTTCAATAAAATTTTCTGGTTAAATTCACTGTGACTCTTTATAACATACCACATGACAATATCAATATTATTAACTGATAAGCAAAGTTGTATAAAATGTATGTTTTATCAACTATATCCTTTTCCCTGAAATTAATATTTGCCTTTGTTTTCATTTCCTTAGTTTTCATGTAAGCATTTTCATGCATAATTAATCTGTGAACAGTAGTATTTTCCAAAAGGTCTATTTTATTGGAGAGTTTATCATTTACATTTTTTCCTGAAGACTGTCCCATCCTCTTGTGCCCGCCTGGGCCACTTGCTTTCTAAGGCAGCTCTGACTCTGGGGACTTCTGTGCTTTGGAGACTTTCTTCCTTTCTCTGGTTAAGTCTTGTTTCTTCTTCCTTTGTTATTCCCTGGAACACATCTTCTGGTAGTTCTGTAAAAAATAAAAATGGGCTATATATTTCTTGAACATTTTCATGAATTTATTGTACCCTCCTTATTAATTTATAAATAAGACAAATTAAGAATTCTAAATAGAAAGTCATGTCCTTTCAGAATTGTGATGGCATTAGTCAATGGTGTTTTGGCTGCTGCTATAAAGAATTTATGTGATTTATTTTCCTTTGTATGGAGCCCTTTTTACTTTCTAATGATTTTAGAAGCTTTATCCTTAAAATGTGGAAAAATTCAAGGCAGTATTCTTTATTTTATTGTGCAGGAGCCTCTGTCAGCCATTTATATTTGGAGATACATGTCTATAATTTATAGAAAATATCATTATATTATCCTATATAATAAAAGCCTAATATGCTAAGTGTCTGGTCGTCCAATCAACCAATCAAAGCGTAGTATGCTAATGATGTTAAGGCCGCTCAACCACTCACTATGATGTTCACTGACCACCAGGAAACAGACAGTCAATTGGTCAACCAGTCGCTATGACATGCACTGACCACCAGGGGACAGATGCTCCAACTGGTAGGTTAGCTTGCTGCTGGAGTCTGGCTGGTCAGGATTGAGCAAGTTGGGCTGGACACGCTCTGGAGCCCTCCTGCAATTCCTCCCCAGCTGGTCAACCTTCTGTGTGCCTCCCTGGCCCCGATCATGCACCAATGAGGTCCCTCAGCTTAGCCTGTGCCCTCTCGCAATCCAAGACCCCCTCGGGGGATGTTGAGCCAGTTTTGGCCCAATCCCTCAGGCCAGGATGAGGGATCCCACTGGTGCACGAATTCCTGCACCAGACCTCTAGTTTTTGATAATTTTCTTCCACCTATTTTTATTAATCTCATTTTATTTAATTCCTATCATTGATATAATGGATATCTTGAATAGTCATTTACATTTTTAAAAGGTCTATTCTCTTTTACTTTTAATACCCATCTTTTTTTTTCTCATTTCTGGAACTTTTCCTTGACTTTATCTTTCATTACCTCCTTTTAAAAAAGTTCACTGTTATATTTTACATTTCTAACATGTACCTCATACTATCTAATTGTTCTTTACTTTAGTATTATTATTTCAGTCATGTAATATTTTCCTTTCCCTTTCTCTTGCTGTGGCCCAAGATGGTTCTGCATGAGCTGGCATCAGGTTTTTGTTCGGCCCATTTATTTTCCTACTTTAAATCTTAGCTTTAAAAAAACCCTCCTCAGTGTCCTTTATAGTAATTTGAATTTGAATTTTGCAATTACTCATTCTTTTCTTTTTAATTGTTTATTATCTCTTTACCTCTGCAGTAATGTTTTGATGGTAGACTATCTTTTGTTTATAACTGTATACACTAATGCTTGGTATATAATCAAGTATTGGTTAGTGTTGATGAGAAAGAAATTAAAATTATGCAGAGTAAGAAACAATGTATTAAGGAAAGTCATAACCATATAAAATGAGTGTTAAATGATATAATTTGAATGTACTAAGTTAGTGGATGTAGGAAAACTGATGCTGTTAACTATCAGAACATTTAAAAAGGAAGAAAGCCAGAGTGCTTACATTCTTAACAATTCAAGAATAATGTGAAACAAGAACGTAACCAATGTTTAGTCAGGTGGGCAGAGGGCCCAGTTGAGATGACACTAAAGTGAATTGTGCAGGTCCATTTCAGAGTTGGCCTATCTATAAGATCCCCATACTCATAATGATATTAGGATGAAAATGCTTCCTTCAAATGAAGTACATGTAAATTATAATAAAGTGTGTAGTACCAAAAGATCATGTTAGCTTCACCTTGGAATAATCAGCTGGGAATAAATTATGTGGGTGTTTTGCAGAAATAAGGAAATTACTTTGGCTATATATAAAATATTTTGCACTGAGCTTGTAACCTATGGAACTTCCTGGTTCCTTAGACTCACTGTGACTCCTATAGGCACTCTTGTAATCAGTGTAAAGAAACATTAGTTCACCTCTTCTTGTTTCCTCTGTCCTTCCCTCCCTTCAGCTGGGAATAAATTATGTGGGTGTTTTGCAGAAATAAGGAAATTACTTTGGCTATATATAAAATATTTTGCACTGAGCTTGTAACCTATGGAACTTCCTGGTTCCTTAGACTCACTGTGACTCCTATAGGCACTCTTGTAATCAGTGTAAAGAAACACTAGTTCACCTCTTCTTGTTTCCTCTGTCCTTCCCTCTCTCCCTCCCTCTCTCCCTTTCTCCCTTCCTCCCTCCGTCCCTTTCTCCCTTCCTCTCTCCCTCCCTTCCTTTCTTTCTCTCTCTCTCTCTCTCTCTCTCTCTCTCTCTCTCTCTCTCTCTCTCTCTCTCCTCTTTCTTTCTTTCATGAAAGGAAACCCCTAGGCTGGAGGACAGTATATAGCTCATCTGACTCAATCTTCTGGTGGTTTTGAATAATAGCTTAGAGTAAAAGCAATTGCAGTAGCTTGTTGTTTTCTTAGTTTCCTGCTGTCATCATGGACAATAAACCCTACATAGAATTTAAAACAGGTAGAAGAGAACACCTATCAGAAAAGTATGTTCAATTAATTCAGAAAGCTATCATATTATACATTTCTCCAGAAAGAAGCTATGTGACTTTGTGAAGGTCATTTCAGCTCTGAGTACATTAACTCCTTGAGAATTGCAATATCTGCAATGTGATCCATAGTGCTTTTGCAGAAAAAGTGGCATGAGGACAATAAAGTAGAATGGACCATTACCTAGATAGCATATTAAAAGGAGCTCTGAAATTGAACTGCATGTGTGGCATTATTATATTTTGGTTACCACCAGGACCTAAAACACAGTCAGAGGCTCAAGAATCATTTTTGATGTAATGAAATTTCAATGTTAAATCTACAGGAATGCTGATGCCATTTTGACATGGGGGCTATAAGTTCAGAGATCTTCAAGTCTGGGAAATTTTTATTACTGGGAGACTTCAGAGTGCTATGTAAGATTGAGAAATTACATGAAGAAGAGAGATACAGTTGCAAAGACAAACTTCTGACAGGCATGAAAAACTGTAAGGAAGTCATAAGTAGAAAATCAATCAAGGGATAGGTCTAACTCATTAATCAGAATTAAAGCAGCAAATAAATGATTATTTAGACACTTGAAAAAGAAGAATTATCACCTCTAGGGACCTACTGAGGTTAAAGTTGTTTTAAATGGAACTGTTTATTTAAGAAGTGATGTAAGTTCCATCTTTTCAGAGGGCCACTGGCATACAGATCCGGTAAAAGCATTTATTCTGACAGAGCATTACTTTATTCCTATTCATTTTATTAACCATTTATCTCTTGGAGGAAGTGCTTCAATATTTAATGCTTCTTTATATTTATTATGCAGCAGATCAAAGCCTGCTAGGCTTCCAAAGAAACTACAGTATCTTGCACTATAATGACCTGGAAGTTTGTATTCACATCCATTAATTCTTCCTGCAAACGTTGTTTTATTATTCTTCACTAGAATAAGGACACAGCTGTAAAGCATAAGTAATGAGTTTTCTCTATTTTTCTTAACTAATCTCAACTCATTCTTAAGAAAAATGACTTAAACACGCTTCTTCTAGCCCTTTTAAACATATGTTTGTTTGTTTTTTAATTTTCAACCTAGGACACAGCTGTAAAGCATAAGTAATGAGTTTTCTCTCTTTTTCTTAACTAATCTCAACTCATTCTTAAGAAAAACTCGCTTCTTCTAGCCCTTTTAAAAATATGTTTGTTTGTTTTTTAATTTTCAACCTCAGTTTACAATCAATACCAATCCACACTGATTTCAGATGTACAGCAATGTGGACAGAAAACCATGCACTCTACACAGTGGTCCCCCTGTTGCCCCAAGCACCCACCTGGCCCCATACCCTGTTATCTCAACATTACTGGCTGTATTCTCCATGCTGCAATCTGCATCTCTGGGGATTCTGTAACTACCAATTAGTGCTGCTTAATTCCTTCACCACTGTGCCCAGCCCCCCAGTCCTCCTCCCCTTCCTCCCTCCCCTCTGATAACCGTCAGTCTGTTTTCTGAATCTAAGAGTCTATTTCAATTTTGTTTGCTAACTTATTTTTCATTAGATTCCACATGTAGGTAAAATTACATGGTATTTGTCTTACTCCGACTGGCTTATTCACTTAGCATAATACCTTCTAGGTCCATCCATGCTGTTGAAAAAGATAAGATTTCCTTTTGTTTGTTTGTTTGTTTTTTGTTTCTGCTGAGTAGTAATGTGTAAATGTACCAAAGCTATTTTACCCACTCATCACCTGATGGTCATTTAGGTTGCTTCCATATCTTGGCTATTGTAAATAATACTGCAATGAACATAGGGGTTCATATATTCTTTCTAGCTAGTGTTTCTGGTTTCTTTGGATATATACCCAGAAGTGGACATGGAGAAAAGGGAACCCTAGTGCACACTGTTGGTGGGAATGCAGAGTCATGCATCCGCTATGTAAAACAGTGGAGGGGATTTCTCAAAAATTTAAATATGGAATTACCTTATGACCCAGCAATTCCACTTCTGGGACTATATCCAAAGATACCCAAAACACTAATTTGAAAGAGTATAGCCTCTTTTTAAAGGCTCATCTAAATTCTAAACTTAAAAAAAACTCACTAAGCCTACTTCAAATTGGGGACCAATATAAGATGTACTATTCGAAAACCTGGTGAATATTAACTATTTATTTTGTTAATCCTCACCTGAGGATATATTTTTCCCATTGATTTTTAGAGAGAGTGTAAGGGAGGGAGAGTATATATAGAGAGGGAGAGACATTAATGTGAAAGAAACACATCAATTGGTTGCCTCCCACATGCACCCCAACCTGTGAGGATCAAACCTGCAACCCAGGTATGTGTCCTTGACTGGGAATCAAACCTGTGACCCTCCTGTGCATGGCTGGCACTATAATCACTGAGCCCACCAGCCAGGGCAAAATTAACTATTTAGACATGATGGCCTTCTCATTTCTAAGTAAAGAGGTTTTCATTTTGTTTTGGTTTATTTTATTTCATTTTATTTATCTTATTTATTTTAATTTCTTTTTTGATTAAATTTTACATAT
>NW_005365553.1:1123322-1130282 GCF_000412655.1 Myotis brandtii | reverse complement strand
GGCTTATATGCATGCATACAAGTCCTTTGGTTGATCTCTTCCCCTTACCCCCACCCTCCCCCACCTTCCCTCTGAGGTTTGATGGTCTGATCAATGCTTCTCTGTCTCTGGATCTGTTTTTGTTCATCAGTTTATGTTGTTCATTATATTTTATAAATGAGTAAGATCATGTGATATTGGTTTATTTTTTTAACATGATCTCCTCATTTACCTAATACCTCTCTCCTCAAAATTCAAAATGAAACAAAACAAAAACCAAAACCTGAGAAAGTAAATTATCAGCCTAGGAATTTAATGAACTTTGAAATTACCTTTATTTATCCATTCCAAGTCTAAAATGTGAAAGTTTAAAAACCCCAATAATAATATGTCTTTAAGCTTCATCTTCTTGAAATATCCAATATTCTGTTTAATAAACCCCACATTTATGATTTCAAGAAAAGACTGTGTTTTCATTCAATTACAATATTTTATTTAAAAAAAATAGAGGTATGATACTGACTCATGAAAAAATGCCAGAATCACAGATTTGAAAACATTTGGAAGAAGTTGTATAAGATCATGGTCTACTCTGCAACAGTTCAGCAGTGTCACAGAGCGGTCTGCAGCCGGGCTTTTCCGTTGATGCTGTTGTTTCCTTGCTTGTTCCTTTCCCCAGGCAATCACTTCCAGCAAAAGTCACAGCATTTCTGTGGTCTTTGGATCTTGTCTCAATCACTTGCCGTTCTACTAAACCTCAGAATTTCTTGCCCATGCTTTTAAAACTTTGAGCTCCTAATTTAAATTTCTGCTATATTTGTTCATTCTTTATTGTTTCATGTTAACCAATTGTGTGGCATTATTGAGAAATCTCAGATTGTAATGAGGGATCAGGATTAAAATTGTGGACCTAAAATTTACCAGCTTTTTGAACTCGGAAAAATTTCTTAATCTTTCTAAACTTCAGTTTCTTCATTGTAAAATGGAAAAACTCAATACCTATCTCATAATATTGTTGTGAGTAGCAAGTAAAAGGATATTTTAAAGGACCAAGTATAATAGTGGAAATGTTAAGGCTTTTCTTTCCTCAATAAAACTGGGTTTCACTTTTCCATCAGCTATTCTATACAATAAAAGACTAATATGCAAATCGACCGAACAGTGGAACGACTGGTCGCTATGATGCGCACTGACCACCAGGGGGCAGACGCTCAAGGCAGGAGCTGCCCCCTAGTGGTCAATGCACTCCCACAGAGGGAGTACTGCTGAGCCAAAAGCTGGGTTCACAGTTGGCAAGCACAGCAGCGGTGTTGGGAGCCTCTCCAGCCTCCTTGGCAGTGCTAAGGATGTCTGACTGACGGCTTAGGCCCGCTCCCCATTCTCCAAGGGCTCCCGGACTACAAGAGGGCGCAGGTCAGGCTGAGGGACCCTCCTCCCCTCCCCCCAAGTGCACAAATTTTGTGCACCAGGCCTCTAGTTACAACATAACATGCAATAGAAAATGGCTGTGCATTCTGAATGTTTTTGTTATTGTCAATGTTTTAAATAATCTAAAACTTTCAAATTCTGTCAAATGAGTTTACTTATAAAAGAGGACTCCTAATATCAAATACTCTGCTCAGTTTTGGTCCTCTTTTAAAAATTTCCTTCAAAAGTCTTGAATAGACATCATTTACCCAGCAATCAACTAGTGACAGAAAGTAGTTACAAGGAAAATGAGTACTGGGAGATTATTGCAAGATATAAATAAATGAAAACATATGCATGTGTGGACATACACTGTAGAGAACAAAGCCCCCATTAAAGGGCATCGTGGCAAGTACTTGGCACATCATCGTCTAATTAGAAAACACTTTCTATACCTCCTTACTTTGGCAAATATAAATCTGTTTCACTTTGGATTATCAAGAGGCTGTTAATATACAGAACAGACTCTATGGGGTAGAGAGATATATTTGTGCATAGCAGATTGAAGGAAATAATGATAACCAAAACAGCTCCTGCCTTCTATCTACTGCCTCAGAGACATCTTAATAGAGGTGAAAGAAATACTTTTCTTTTTGAAAGCCATTTTAGGAAATGGTTATAGACCTCCAGGGCAGAGCAAGGAGGCAGGTCAGGAAATATTTATGCAGAGGAAGGATACCTATAAAACTGCAGAACATTGATCACAAGGGATTGTAGAATTACCCTGACACCGACTCAAATTGCAGCAGGACAATGGTCCCTAACAGTGTGTATTTTTAAGAGTGCAGAGGCCAGTGGCTGATAAAGCAACTGTTGGAACAAAAACATGTGCCTTAAGAATTTGATCATATAACCATGCAAACTTTAAATAGTATTAAGAGTTTTAAGGAGCCTTAAAAGTCATACCCTGATTCTTTCCCTTCGCTCTTCAGTAGTACATTGGTGCATAGAAGTTCATTCACTCTTGGAGACTAGGAGGACACTGAAGCAGTATTTTGCTAAAGGCCCCGCACTGGAATGAAAAACTAGAATGTGCTTCCCTGGGTGTAAAATGCTACCAACAAAGATAGCAGCACTAGAAAGATAAAAATCCCATGGAATACCTGCATGCGTTTTCTTAGACTCAGCTTTACAGCATCAAGGTCCAACAGACAAAACCAGCGGTTCTCAACCTGTGGGTCACGACCCCTTTGGGAATCGAAGGACCCTTTCACAGGGGTCGCCTAAGACCATCAGAAAACACATATATAATTACATATTGTTTTTGTGATTAATCACTATGCTTTAATTATGTTCAATTTATAACAATGAAAATACATCCTGCATATCAGATATTTACATTACGATTCATAACAGTAGCAAAATTACAGTTATGAAGTAGCATCGAAAATAATTTTATGGTTGGGGGTCACCACAACATGAGGACCTGTATTAAAGGGTCGTGGCATTAGGAAGGTTGAGATCCACTGGACAAAACTATGAAATTTGACTTCAATAACTTTGTCCCACCCTCTGCTCAACACTTGGTTGGTTTTCTCAGGACAGTAGCTCTACATCCATTCTTCCCTTGCCTTTCCAGCAAACTTTGAGCTAGCTGTTACATCGAATGGGAGCTGATGAGAAAGAAATCAATTCACAATAAGGATTTATGACACAATCGTTTAATTTTCCCCTTTTTTGTGAAAGGGGAATTTCAGACATCAGGGATAGGCTCTTGGAAAAATATTTTTTAAGGTAGCCCTGACTCACTCTGCACAAGTAGCCACATGTAATCTTGTCAAGTAATTGCAAACGTGAGCCACTTGTCAGAGTAACATTCTATGGAAACTGGTAGGGAGGTACTTTACAGGAGGAGAATCCAAATTTGAATTTGATTATGTCCTTGCATAAAATGAGTTATCCCTTTCCCAGAGTGCAACAGGAATACATTTACTAAACCTATATAATCTAACAGAAGTCATTTAAATATTGCAACCAGTACCACAGTTTTTAATTTTATCATTTATTTGGAAAGGAATAAAATAGGAACAACTCTTGATAAAGTTAATGTGGTTTGATTAATCAAGAAAAGTGCCTTCAACTCCAGTAAATATTACAGTAACTCTAAAGCATAGGTTCTTTCTTCCTTGGCCTTTGTATCTTTTATACTAGAACCTGCTTATCTGTTTCTGTGTAGTTCAGAACCATTACTAGATCATCACAACAACATATCTCATATTCTTTAGGTAGGAACCAACTTCTTGGAGGTATGCATTACTCTCAAGAGCCACAATGTGAGCAAATGTAAATGCATTGTATTTAAAATACACAGAAACAATCACACACACACACACACACACACACACACACACACACACACACACACAAGATCACTGTTCAAAAATATCCTGTTCTAGTTAATTATTGCTGCATGACAAAAAACTAAAAACCTCATGACTTAAATCTATAGTGATTTGTTTAGCTTAGAGTCTGCAATGTGGGCAGGGCTTAGTATAGGAATCCTCCTCTCTGTTCCTTATGGCTGGGCAGTCAATCCGCTTTCAGTGGAGCTCGCTCCTATGGCTAGCAGAGTGGTGCGGTCTGTTTGCTGGAAGCTCAGCTGGGGCTGAGGGTCAAGGACTTCGGTTCTTCATTACCTGGTTCTCTCTGTGGGCTGCCTGGCTTACTCTTGGCATGATGTCTGTGTCTCAGAAGTGAGCATCTTAACAGACTCAGTGGATGTTGCCAGCTTACTGAGACCTAAGTTCAGAATCTAGCACAGTATTACTGGCCAGCAGTCACAGAGCCCAGGTTCACAAAGAAAAGAACAACAACAACAAAAACAAACAAACATGTACTCTGTCTGCCTTTTGGTGGGAAGGGGGTTGAGAATTTGGGGTTCATATTTTAAAGCACTATGTATCTCTTTTAAAAACTCCCTTGGTAAAATCTACTAAAATCTTTTTAGATGTCAAAGAGGATCCAATACACAGACGCTTTTCAGAAGCAAGTCTACTCTTTAAAATATAGTATGCCTCCTTTACAGAATATTCATATTATTGTTTACTGCTCATTATTGATGCTACATTATTCCTAATACCATCAAATCGCTGTTGTGATTTCTACCTGACTCACCAAAACAGAGGTTAATTCATTATGCTGTGATAAACCGCCCTTTCTGGAAAGTGACTTAGCCCTCGCAGAGCACTTTAGCAATATTTCATATTTTCTTGTAATAATCTGAAAGAGTTAATGCACCCCTTGAAGGGCTAACAAACAACTACCATCAGGAAGGGTCTTAAGTGCAGAAATAATTGGGTTCATTATGTAAAATGGTGCATGAACTCTCCCTAACTCTGGAAAGCAAATGGAAAATTTGTGCTTGCATTAAGTCTACCATACTGATTACTGCAGATGAATTTAAAATCTTGACCAAATGGCTTAACAAAGAAATAAAGGAAAAACACACACACACAGATGCCCCAAGTTTGAACATACAACATAAGAATATCTATGTTTTTAGTCCCGTTTATAGGTTTTCCAAAAATTTGAAAATAAACAAAACCTTCTGGCTTTGCATGTCTGTGGGGAGTTTGGGACTTTAGGTACACATATTTGAAAATCTTTTGCATAAATCTGCATATGTTTACATGCAATGACAGACATACTGTCGCTTCCCAAATGTGGCTAGGATAATTTAATCTTCTGCAACATTTTGCATAGCATATGTAGGTGTAATATGCTCAGTAACATTACCTGAAAATATGCAAAGTATACTTAGCTCATGCTTACATAGTTCTCATGTTAAAAGATGTAGTTAGAACTGAGATAACATTTTGCAGCTTTACTCTGTGCATTTAAACAACTCAAACCAAATTAGCCATAAAGTGAGCTTTTAAAAAATGTAAATTAAAAATACTTCTAGATTTGCTTATTGTACATTCTTTGAGCTCATTTGTATTTCTTTAGCTAGCTTTTTGGTTTTTCTTTGCAGTTGTTACATTTGTTTTATATGACATTCAACATTGTGAGTTGGAGATTGTTGAAAGTGTTATAAAAAGAGATTATGAGAGCATTTACTCCAAAACAGTAAAACAGTAAACATTATAAAAACAATATTGGCTTAAGCACATATTATCATTGAAAATAAGATGCCAATGCATTTTTTAAAAAAAGGGAACTATTCTAAAACTTACAAAATTTATTGAATCCCATAGACCCTGTGCTTTTAATTTTTTGCTGTTAGAAGCATACCTTCTTTTTTTTATAACTCTTTGATTTCATAGGCTGACTCTTTGTTACAAATTCCCTCTCTGAATAAATGTTTAATTTTTGTTTATCCAGGAAATATACCTATTGTAAAATATTATAAAAGTACAAGTAAGCTAAAAGAACAAAAGCACCTATAGTCCTATCATCTGTTAATAGTCCACCCAACTTTTCTTTTATTACCATACTTAATTGATACAAAGTATCATATAGGTATTTTTTCACTAAATATTGTACATTAAATGTATTTCTATGTCATTTAAGTATTCTATAACATTTTTTTTATTGGCTGCATATCTTTTTTGCTATGGTTGTTAATCCTCTCTCACCCGAGGATATTTCCCCATTGATTTTTTAGAGAGAGTGGAAGGGAGAAGGAGAGAAAGTGAGCAAGAAACATCGATGTGAGAGAGACACATTGATTGGTTTCCTCCCACAGGTGCCCTGACCAGGGATTGAGCCTGCAACCAAGGTATGTGCCTTTGACAGGAATCGAGCCCAGGACCCTTTAGTCCATGGCCAGACACTCTATTTACTGAGCCAAACCGGCTAGGGCAGGGGCGGCATAGCTTTTAATTATCACTTTTTTAAGAAGCAGGTTTCTTGGAAGCTCTCTTTAGTTAGAATTGATCTCTAAATGAACATGTTTCTTTTTTAACAAAGGGATTAAACAAATTCATATCATTTTTTAAAGTTTGAAAGTGGCCCTTCATCTGTTCATCAGTCACTCCTTCCAGTCATCCCCTTTTCTTGCAGGATTTGAGGTTTGTATAGTGAATGTCGTTTCTTCATCCCTGTAATTAGTCTCCATTTACCTCATAACTGCCTGGGATAGCACCTACGCTGAGAATGTAAGACCATCACTGAAGCCCTATTTTCCCATGTCCATAAATATAAAGTTGTATTCTTAGGTGTTTATTTAAAAAACTAATAAGACTTATAATCATGCATGGTGAAGATAAAAATGTGATAACTCTTATTTTATACTAGAGGCCCGGTGCACAAAAATTTGTGCACTTGGGGGGGGGAGGGGGGTCCCTCAGCCTGGCCTGTGCCCTCTCGCAGTTGGGACCCTCCAGGAGATAACAACCTGCTGGCTTAGGCCTGCTCCTGGGTGGCAGAGGGCAGGCCCAATTCCTAGGTGCAGCCCCTGGTCGGGCTCAGAGCAGGGCTGATTGGGGAGTTGGGGCGCCGCCCCCTGTCATGCACAGAGCAGGGCGGATTGGGAGGTTGTGATGCCACCCTCAGTCACGCTCAGGGTAGGGC
>NW_005365553.1:1109143-1123115 GCF_000412655.1 Myotis brandtii | reverse complement strand
TTTGCATAAGGTTTATTTAAAAAACTAATACGACTTATAACAGTCGTACGCTAATTACCATGTTTCTCTTTTATTAGTGTAGATATTATATCCTAACCTCTCAGATCATTAACAAACAACTGTTTATACCTAGAAAACCTTATTACCTTACACCTCTACTTAAATCACCTGACGAAGCCCTGCTTCTCCTGAAACTAAAGCTAAAATTCTAAGTGTGGCCAACAGCTCCTCCATTATCTGCCCCTTCCTCACTTTGCAGCTTCTCTTTCCATCATTGTCTAGACCACCACTTCTCATTCATGTGGGATCAGCTGAAGTAGACAGGCTGCTCTTTCTTTTGTTTTCACTGGGCTACTGTCTTACCTTCCTTCAAGACTTAGCGTAAGCTGTCCTCCTGAAGAAGCCATCCGTGACCTCCCTAATCTGAGTCAGGCTCCCTTTCTCTGGGAGCTGCATTGCTGTGTTTTTATGCTCCCATTTGTTCCTTCAGCTGTGAGCTCCTTGAGGACAGGAATGAAGGAAAGAATGTAGTCTGCTTGTACCTTTGAAAACATCTTCAGAGGTGGGCCTCCAGATGGCCCTCTTTGGGCTCTCTTTGAAACGTTCCAAGAATAAGCTGTGCATGTGCAAATATAGTCTCTCTCCATGCATATTGGAGAAGGCATGTATGCCAGAGCTGTGGCTTTGCTGTTGCTGCCCATAATCTGTTCATGGGTAATAAGTATGTTCTGTGTTATAGAGAGAGTCTTCATTTTGTTTTGTTTTTTGTCTCCACCTCAAGTCTGTGGCTGAAATAATCCATATGTGATACTTGTTAGTGTCCCTTATTCATTCATGTAGTCCCTATCTATACCACAACTATCAGGTACCAGGAACAATGATAAGCAATGGCACTGCAAAGAAGTAATAATTCAACCATAATTTGTCTTTAGATTCTGAGATTTGCCTTTGGCCTACCACATGTTTTCCCTTTGTTAGATATTTTTACTTCCATGTTATTAAACAGTGACATCCAGGGAGCTATGGACTAGAACAGTGATGGCGAACCTATGACACGCATGTCAGAGGTGACACACGAACTCATTTTTTGGTTGATTTTTCTTTGTTAAATGGCATTTAAATATATAAAATAAATATCAAAAATATAAGTCTTTGTTTTACTATGGTTGCAAATATCAAAAAATTTCTATATGTGACACGGCACCAGAGTTAAGTTAGGGTTTTTCAAAATGCTGGCATGCCGAGCTCAAAAGGTTCGCCATCACTGGACTAGAATGAAAAACATGATTCCTGCCCTTGAGGTGCCTTCATAATAAAAGGCGGTGGTAGTGCAAAAGGATAATGTGTATAAGGGCCACAAATGTGTAAATATTTTAAAGATTCTAGTAACTTAATAATAATATCAACTAATACTTAACACCTAAATCTCATAGAGTCGTGAGGATTAAATAAGCTAATATATGTAGCACATTTGGACAGTGCTTAGAAGTATCGAGTGTTTCATAAGTGCTTGCAATTATTACTAGTTACTAATTATAGTCTAGATGCCGTTGTAAGCATTTTATACATATGAACCTTATATACTTCTCATTCAAATCCTTGTGTTACCCTATGAAATTGTTGTATTATTATTATCATCCTCATTTTATAAATAAAGAAATTGAGGCTTAGAGATATAGGTTATCTAGAATGCAGGTCCCCTCTCTCTCAATTTACTTCTCTTTCCACTGCAGAGAGCTGCTCAAATTTATCTAGCAGTTAGAATCCCTTTGATTCTGCTACTCTGAAGTTACCCGTAAAATGATTTTACTTTATATTTATTGGAAGTACTAAGTGCCTCTTGGTCATAGATAAATAGAGGGCAATGGTGTCACTGAGAATGAAGAAAAATGATAGAGCATTTTCCTTTTAATTTTTTACTCACAATTTTTTAAACATCTTACGGCTCTAGTAAAGGTCACATAGAGTTCAGTGTTCAAGGGAATGGTTATTTTAAAATACTTTACTCAAGTCTCCTCTAATTCAACATACAATTAACTTTAGATTTTGTATTGATAATTTTCCTCAACAAAGATAAATTAATTCTTTAATTCAAAGCTGTAGAAGTTGTGTATTGACTGTAATGAATAAGACCTCTTTAATTTCTTCCAACAACATCAGAAGTGTTCTAAAATTTCAAATCTATACTTCTGTAGGTGGGGAGTTCAGTTATTTTAAACATAACTTATAAATCTATAACTAGCTATTGAAGAAAACAATTTAAATAACTTTATTATTATCAGTGCTTTCCTAGATACATTCTACTATTGGAAAAACTCTCTTAGAGGTTAGTTTAAGTGCAATTGTAAATGTTAACCTTCATAATACTATGAGGATATCTGAAGGGACTAATTATTCACATCTTTGTTCCCTCCAAATTCTAAACCAATTGAAAAATGAATGTAAGAGTCAAACAGAGACTGAGCTACTCTTGTGGTGGGCAATTAGACAGACGAGCAGAACAAGGACAATGGACCAGTAGAGAAGGTCACCAGGCTAGAAAGATAGAGTCAAACAGAGACTGAGCTACTCTTGTGGTGGGCAGTTAGACAGACTTGAGCAGAACAAGTAGAGAAGGTCACCAGGCTAGAAAGCCCCAGGTGCCTAACAAATGACAATTATAGGTTGGGACCTTGCCCCCAGGGTGACCTTTCATCCCTAGCATATCTCTGGTCATGGGGTTTGGACCCCATGACCTTTCCTCCCTAGAGATAACCTCTAGGTCTCAGTTATATTTCAGCCCAGGCCCAGAAAACAACAAGACCAGAGAAGGGACCCTGTATGACTGACCTCAGGACCAGATGCATTGGTTAATGACCCCTAGCCCTGATGCTGACCAAGCAATCAGCAGAGACCTGGACCCTGAAGGGACACACCTGGAAAGCTGCTGAATATTATATTAAGATCTTCCCCTAGGACCTCCCCTAAAATTTCCACCCTTAAAACAGAGGACCCAGTGATCTCCCTGCTGGGAGCATGCCACAGCCTTCCCCTTCGCTCCCTTCCCGCCTCCCCAGGCACGTTACCATTACCTTCCTCACTCCCAAGCTTCAAAGGCCCTTCCTTTACCTTTGTGATTGTATAAATAGATGTTCCCTTATAGTTGGAGTCTTGGCTCTGAATTCTTTCCTAGCCAGAACTCAAGTACCTAGATTGCTGAACCCAGGTCCAGTTTGATCCCATGGGTCTAACACCTGGTACCCGTTCCAGACGCATACAACACTGTCATTATCACCTTTAAAGTCAGAACATGGCATATGGCTTACATCTAAAGCGAAGTCAGTTTTAGTTCTGAATTGACTTCACTCCCCTAGTTTTACATGGGAACCCAGCAACTCAACCCCACCTCTTGAAGGGACTGGACCCTGGAGGCAGAGGACATGGCACATGACTTCCTGGTAGGCAGGTTCAGAGAGGCTGAGCTTTGCCTGCGTAGAGACCCTCTTCCCAAGCCTCACGTCAGATCAGCTCACTGTTCCTCTGTTTGAGGTTATGAGGGAGGAGTAAGTAACGAGGTTGCAGAGTGGAAGAGAAACGCAGAATCTGTCTTCTAATATTTCTTAGGAACTCCTATTTTATAGACTGAGGAAAGAACGTGGGTAAATGATAAAGGAAGTTTCCTTTATATATTTATATGTTTCTAAATTCTTTAAAGATTTAGTGAAAAAGGAAAGCATTATGTCATATGATAATAATAGTCCTGTGCGACAGAAAAAACTTTAAGAACCCATTACAGTATATAGTACTAACCTGGAGATTATTATACTGAGTGAAATAAGCCGTTCAGAGAAAGACAAATATCGCATGATCTCACTTATATGTGGAATCTAATGAACAAAATAAGCTGACAATTATAATAGGTCCAGTGGCATGGATACATGGAACAGGCAGACAGATCTCAGAGGGGAGGGGTGTGGGGGGACAGGAAGAGATTAACCGAAGAACAGATATGCATATATGCATAGCCCATGGACACAGACAGTAATGTGGTGAAAGCCTGGGATGGGGCAGGGTGTGGGTGGTAGGGGGCAAAGATGGGGAATATGAGGGATATCTGTAATACTCTCAACATTAAAAAAATTACAATAAAATAAAAAATATTAAAAAACAATAAAAAGACAATAAATACAATGAAACAAAGAAGCACAGGATACTATGAGAAGTAGTGAAGAGGCCCTCACTTATCTTAGGAGAACAGAAAGCTGGGGAAGGGTTCCCAGAAGAAGAACTATACTATCTGAACTGTTAATGTAGAAGACCACCAGGTAATGAAGAATTGCCTTCGGTCCTGATGTTCTATAGGGGAAGGATGTTTATAGCATTTGGGGCCTAGGGAATATTTGATAAGCAAAAGTATCTAAGAACAGTGACTGTTTAGAAAAAATATCACATAGTTCAATGAACAGTTCAGTGTTGGAACGTGAAATGAATGAAATTGGAGCCAGATCATATAGGTGCTATACATAATGTTAAGAAGTTCATACTTTGTTGAAAACATAGTGGAGAGTCATGGCTAGACTTGAGGGGAGTGGTATGGTCATACCTGAGATTTCCTGGTATCTATGTAGAGAACAGATTGTAGGACCATGATAAGGGAGCAGGAGAAGCTTTAAAAGTTTATGAAAATCTAGACGAGAACAAATGAAGGTAGAGAGGGAGCTTTATGATGCACACTGCAATGTGCATATGATGCTTTATTGAGTTGTACACTTGAAACCTGTATGGTTTTCTGAACAAATGTCACCCCAATACGTTAAATTAAAACATTTGATATCAAGGTAGTAAAATCTATGAGATTATAGTAGGAAGATATTTAGGTAGATATGGTAAATTATTGAGTATGGGGTTAAAGTAGGGAGAGAACATTATTCACCAAGACATATGATACTTTGTATTTAGTTCTAACACAGTGGTTCTCAACCATTCTAATGCCACGACCCTTTAATACAGTTCCTCATGTTGTGGTGACCCCCAACCATAAAATTATTTTCGTTGCTACTTCATAACTGTATTTTGCTACTGTTATGAATCATAATGTAAATATCTGATATGCAGGATGTATTTTCATTGTTACAAATTGAACATAATTAAAGCATAGTGATTAATCACAAAAACAATATGTAATTATATATGTGTTTTCTGATGGTCTTAGGCGACCCCTGTGAAAGGGTCGTTTGACCCCCAAAGGGTTCGCGCCCCACAGGTTGAGAACCGCTGCTCTAACGTAACAGTTAATATACTATATCCTATTGGTTTTTTTTTATAACTTTACTCTCTGTGCTTTCCTAAGTGTATTACCAACATTTTGGGGGATGCAAAGAACTTAGAAATTTTAATGGCAAATCATAATGAAATTTGCTAATTGAACAGTCTCTCTGGATATTTTTTAAAATGTGAATGTGGATGAGTAGGAAAGAATAAAATAATATTAACATTTAGTTTTAGTTTCAAAGTCCTAAAACTATATTAGACAAGAATCTTTTAGCAGCTGGTAAAATATCTAACCATTAAGAGAGGTATTTTTGTTTCAGCAGCAGCATTTATATTTACAGCATTTACATTACATACAACCCAATGACATTCCTATTTTTCTAAGGTTACATTCTAAGGGCAATTGCTGAATTTATACTTTGGGGATCTGTTTCCTTTTTTAAAATGTATATTTTATTGATTTAAGAGAGGAAGGGAGAGAGATAGAAACATCAATGATCAGAGAGAATCATTGATCAGCTGCCTCCTGCATGCCCCCTGCTGGGGATTGAGCCTGAAATCTGGGCATGTGCCCTGTCCCGGAATCAAATCATGATCTCCTGGTTCATATGTCAACACTCAACCACTGAGCAACACAGGCCAGGCCAATCTGTGTCTTTATAGTGTGTGTGTGTGCATATAGAATTTACTTTTAGCATATTTTTAAATGCATTAAATTATTTTTATTCTAGTGATAAGAGCATTTGATTCATTTGTATTCTTGTGCTTAGTCCCCTTTGAAGAGAAAAAATAAGACAGAAGAAACACACACAAAAAAATTTATCCAAAGTCATTGTACATTGTGGCGCTCACCAGAGTTGCTTGTCTGTCTGGCCACTCTTCCTTGCTCACTCCACATCCCTTCTGTAGGAACTTCCTCTGACCTTCTTCATCCAGATGATGCAATTAAACAAATACGAACAGGTTACTATGGGCAACAGTTGGAAGGGCATACCACTCAGTCCAGGGAGGGGCAGGCTGAGGAAAGTTTTACAGAAGAGACACTGTAATATTTGAATAAGGGTGGTCATGGTAGGAGAACACTACAAAAGGAAGTGCTTTGGAGGTGCTAATGATCAGCATGAACCTGCACTGAGAAGATTAAGTGATTTTTCCAAGCTCTTCTTGTGCTTAATACACTTATTCCATGAGAAGATATAATGCAGACTAACAGATCCCTTTCATTCTGATTACTTTTTTGAGCAGAGAAGGAGGGACCTGGGAGCTGTTGTCAGTGAACATATTATTGCAGATAGCATGGGAATAAGAAAAAACTTGCCCAATGCCAGTGGAAGAATACAGCACATCTGTGGAATGAATCAGAGATTAGCAATGGAGAGGTCTTTTCTGTGTTCTCTATAGCACTCCCATGCCTGATTCCAGTTCATTTTTAATGTTCAGCTGCATTCCCACACTTGGGTTTCATAAGACACTAAATACTCTTAATAATGCACACTCTGTAGCTCAATAAGTTTTGTTACTCCCTAACAAGAGTTCTATGCAATACAGATATAACACAGGAATTTTTCTTTGACATTGTTGATTGGGCTGCCAGGAATGACAAAAACAAAAAATAAAAATAAAACATGTTTAATAAGAATGTGATGCATCTTCTTTAAAGCTCTTTTCTACTTTTTTTTTTCATTTAAAAATACTTTCAAGAAAGTACTGTGACATTTGCCAGAGAGAATCGGGGTCGGGGCCGGGGGGGAGCTATGTGTTTGTGCCAAAGATGCAGTTAGCATTTTCCAAAAAGCTAGGAATAGGAGCTCAATAAAATTACTATGAATCCAACTTGTTCAGCAAAGGTGTAACCACCTCACCAAAGTAAAATTTACAAGAGTGAGAGAAATTTACAAGAATGAGGGAAGGAAGAGCAGAAAATACTCTATTGCCCGGGTTATTCCATGGAAATAGAGCAACAATAGGATCACCTGCCTGGGATGTATGTAGACAAGACAAACAGTGGGGGGAAGTGTGAGCAGTTCTGGGAGGTAGGTGTGGATAATCTCTTTCCAGTTGACATACTATACACTCACTTCTCCTCAATCTTAGTTCCTAAAGTAGTGATGGATTCACTGAACCAATTACTTTCAATGGGGATTGAATGCTGGATAATGGAAATAATTTCCAGAGCAATACTAGTGACTAAAGTCACATGGATATACAATGTCTTAACCCGGAATCATTGGTAGAGTGGTAAGAATTTCAGATGTCATAGAAAACTGCCCAGCTTATGGGTTTATGGGATTTCATACTTTATGCCAGATGTGGTATGAGTTTCTTGAGCATAGACCGGAGATTATGGTTTGATATCTTTGAAACCCTAGCAACTGGCTCAAGGTAGGAACTTAGTACATGTTTAGTAAACGAATAAGTGTGGATGCTTACTTCTGCTTCCTCTGTAGAGAATACTGTGTCAGTCAGATGCTTATTGGAAACAGCAGAGTTACATTCCCTTTGGGTTACTGAAAGTGTGGTTTGTAAGTTTGGAAAACCAATTCTGAGATGACAGGATCGGGAACAGAAACAAAAACAACAAAGCAGGACTGGCCCTATGAGAACATTATGCCACCAGTGTTGAGCATTACTCAGTGCCGCTCACCCCTTAACACATCCGAGAAAAGAAATTGGATGCCACTTCTCCCACCATCTGTTCCTATTGCCCAGAGACATGTGCAAAGAGCATGGGGGCAGAGCAGATTTTGTAGCTAACATCTAAAGTCTGGAGCAGATTCATCTGATTGGAACAGCCAAAGACACACTCCCTAGGCATAAGGGAGGCTGCAAATATAAAAATCTACCACTTTTAGATTGTTGGGTGAGAGGTAGGCTATGCCTCCCACCAAGAATCCTAAAATGAAAGGTTACCCAAATATAGAAAGGAGATTTAGAATAGGAACAGCCAAAAAGGAAAAAAAAAAGTCTATTTCAAGTGTCCCCTGGAGATAGATTTAGGTTTATGTATACAAGGTGTTGTCATGCGTCAGCCCCAGTTTCTGTTTCTGTAGCTAAGGCCTTATAAATTGAGTCTTTCTTTCCCAGCTCATCTGCATTTCTCCACATTGCACAGTGATTACCCAGGTAGCCATCAATTCCTATTTCCCCCTCAGCATCCCACTCTCCAACCACCACCACCAATATGACTTAAACATTTTTTTCAGGTTGCAAACACTTGACAGACACATACAGTACTTGTGTATTTTTAAAGAGAGAAATCAATGCTCAGAAACAAGAGGTTATTGACTGGAATTTCAAGATAAAAGAGAATGATAACATTTTAAGTACAAGATTTAAATAGGAGAACAGTTCCACAAGGACATGCGAAAGACACAAAAGATAATTGTTAGAAACATTTAAGATGATCAATGATGAAAATTACTAGACTGACTAGATTTAAATCCCAGTTTTATCATTTAAAATGTGCTACTTAAGGTCATTTATTTAACTTCCTCTTGTCTTTGTTCTTCATTATTACTTAACTCAGAGGATAGTTATGAGGATTAAATTAATATATAATTTTGACTTTCATGATATACTCTTTGAATAAAGATTGCTTGTAAAAGTTATAGAGCAGAGTATTTAGTATACTACTCTGTATAAAATGGAGAGGATGAATTATATTCATTTTGTTGAGTATGCAAAAATAAATTTAAAATGATCCCCAAAACCTGCCATTCATTGTTGCTGTAAAGGTAAGGGGAGTAACTGGGCAGAGGGGAGGCAGAAGTGAATGTATTTTGCTGGATTTTTAAATTTGAAACATGTATATATATTACCTAATATTGAACTGTATATTAAATTTTAAAAAGAAAATTGAAAACATGTAGGAAACATTAAAATATATAGAAAATTATAACAATAACTAAGCTAATTCTGAAAAAGAGGAGTATGAGAGAATTAGTCTAACAAATATTACAATATAAATACAAAGTGTTGAAAATGTAAATGGTGTGATAACGGTACTACAACAGAGAGACATATCAAAGAAAAATTATATATTCTAAAAATAGACACAAATCCATATGAGGATTAAGTAATGTTAAAGGTGGTATCTAAAATCAACTCTGAAGAAAAGACAAACTGTTTAGTAGGTGATATTAGGACAACTGAGAAAATATCTGAAAAAATAAATTTTGGCCAATATTACATTGATCATTAGGATATTTAAAATAGGTAAAATACTTAAATATAAGAAATAAATTACAAAATTGCTAGGAGAAAAAAATGAGGTGATTCATTTCTTTGAGGTGGAAAGAACTTTTGGACTTTGAGTCAAATTCCAAATAGCAGAAAGGAAATGATTGTTAAACAGGAGAAAGAGAGAGAGAGAGAGAGAGAGAGAGAGAGAGAGAGAGAGAATGAATGACACAGACAGACAGGGATGAAGGGAGAGAGAGAAAGAAAAAAGTAAATTGAAATCATTGCATTGACTAATTTTCCCAATTTACAGTACTCTAATACAGAAACTATGGTAGAATAGACACTTATATATAGCTATTGAGAGTATAAGTTTGCATAATTCTTATGGTGGGTAAATTAACAAAATATATTAAAATTAGTGACAAATATATTTAAATTATATATTCTTTGGCTTAGTACTTCCACTTCTGAGAATTTATACTATAGTTCTATTTTTCTCTGTACAAAATTGCAAATATACAAGGCTATTTACTCCAGCAGTGTTTATATTAGTTTGAACGATATGAAGTGGACATTTTATGTGGATAAAAAAATGGTTGAATGTTGGCAGCTTTATATGGTTCAGCCTGTAATAGCAAATGATTGGAGGACATGTTTATTAATAGGATATGGTTCAATAAGTTATGTTGCATGAAGGCAAAGTAATAGCATGAAAATAATGAAGATAATCTGTTCACACCCCTATGAAAATATTGCCAATATATTGTTATTTGGGGAAAAAACAACCAAGATTTTTAGCATGTGTGCCATATATAGTGTTTTCTGTAAAAATTAGGTAAATTAATAGTATATGCTGTATTTAAGTGCATAAAGGATAAAAAGAACCTTAAAATTTGTAATAGTGGTTAGCTTTGGGGAGGAAATGAGTCAGAGCTTGTGCATATGGACATAGCATTTGTCACATGGAACTGGGAAGTGTATGTCTCTTATGAGAGATGGCAACTGTGTGGATAGAGCCCATAGAAGGGTGTGGGAAGGAATTTGCATTGCACACATTTTAATATGTTTTGATATTTTAGTTATTGTTCTGTGGATAAAAAGTCCAAGAGAGTTATACTATGTGAACTGCTATGTACATATAAAAATAGAATCTTACAGATCTAAAGGGTCAATGAGTAGAGAGTAGGGTAAGTATGTTGTCACATAACACATAATGGGCCACAGTACACTCAGGATTGGGACAGGTGTTCTGCTTCTGTAGCCACTGCCCCTCTACCGCTACCAGTAGTAACATCAACACAAGAGTAGCTTTTATGTATTAAGTCCTATTTGTTATATTCTGTGTGGCACATCTTGTTTAATTGTCACAAAATTTTCACTGTACCATTGTCCAATATTGGACAACCAATTAAAGTGTCAGTTCTGGGATCTGAAAAGGTTTTCTTGACCCCAAAGCTCATATATTCTTACCAGTATTCCATTTAGTTTCAGATTTTAGTGAGCATTAAAATATGTCAGAAGTGTAGATTCCTGACCTTGCCCCGGAGAGTCTGGTTTGCTGGGTCTGAGTTACCTGTACGGTACCATCTTTCTAGTAGTTCAAATGCTGTTGGCCAGAGGTTACTGTAAATAATACCATGCTATTTTCAACTGCCTCCTTGTTCCTGGTAAAGAATCTGCAAAGGACTGTAATGGCAATTTTCTGTATTTGCAGGAAAAATGGCCACCAAGGTGGGGTCTCCAGGGTTAGCCTCTTAGGCAACACTGTAGTGAAAGAGAAGGGGGTGTAGAATGGGGTTTCTTTGGTGAAGTGAAGACAGAGAGGTTAGAAGCAGTCTGCATAATCTGTGTTCTAAATTTATCCTTGGAGATTAGAATTCATGTCTGTAATAGGGCCTTAGTATCTATACTTCTGAAAGGGCTCAGAACAATTCTGATAATTAGCCATGTTTGAAAACAACTGGGCTAAGATCTTTCAAACATTTTCTCTCCAATCTTGTTAAGATGATTGCATCATTTCAGAAGTCCTGCTCAAATAATCAATGGTAAATATTATGCAGTTGTAGCTTGTCTTATTAAGATAGTATTTTCTTCATATTGTTACAAGTAATTTTTGAATATGTGTTTGTACAAGGCACAGAGCAAGGTACATGAATAGATACAAATATGGATCAGGCATATGGAAAATGAGGCATGCCCACAAATAAAGTGTGTTACAAAGTATAAAGTCTGCTGAGAATCAAGATGCTATGAAAAACCAGGAGGGGAAAAAGAAACAGAATTTTCAATTGGGGATTTGGGAAAACTTTACAGAAGAAATGATATTGGACTAGGTCTTGAAGGATGGATATGCTCTTAACAAGCCAATATGGCATGGAAGGTACTCCAGGCAGAAAGAACACCATGAGCCCATATGGGGCATATATTTAGATTAGACCAAAACACAACTTTGAATAACAGTATTAAACAAATGGGTTTTCAAACATTCAAAGAAGAACTAAAACCTATTCTTCTCAAACTATTCCAAAAAATTCAAGAGGAAGGCACACTTCCAAGCTCTTTCTATAAAGCCAGCATTACCCTAATCCCCAAAACAGATAAAGACATGACAAGAAAGAGAATTACAGGCCAATATCCCTGATGAATATAGATGCTAAAATCCTCAACAAAATTCCAGCAAATCAGATCCAGCATTATATTAGAAAGATCATACACCATGACCAAGTGGGATTTATTCCAGGGATAAAGGCTAGTACAATATTCACAAATCAATAAACGTGATACAACACATAAATTGAGAGAAAACAATCGCATAATCATATCAACTGATGAAAAAAAAGGCATTTGACAAAATTCAACAGCCTTACTGATAAAAACTGTCAGCAGAATGGGAATAGAGGGATCATACCTCAACATAGTAACAGCCTTATATGACAAACCTACATCCAACATCATACTCAATGAGCAAAATCTAAAACCATTTCCCCTAAGAACAGGAACAAGACAGGGATGCCCACTTTCACCACTCCTGTTTGACAAAGTACTGGGAGTGCTAGACATAGTGATGAGACAAGAAGAAGAAATAAAAGGCATCCAAATTGGAAAAGAAGAAGTATAATTGTCATTATTCGCAGATGACATGATATTGTACATAGAAAACCCTAAAGACTCCATCAAAAAAACTACTAGACCTTTAATAAATGAATTTGGCAATGTAGCAGGATACAAAATTAACACCCAGAAATCTATGGCTTTTTTATACACTAATAATGAACTCACAGAAAGAGAAACTAAAAAAAAGTTCCCATTTACCATTGCAACAAAAAAATTAAGATAGCTAGGATTAAATTTAACCAATGAGGTAAAGGACCTGTACTCAGAAAATTACAGGATGCTGCAAAAAGAGATAGAGAAAGACATAAACAAATGGAAGAACATACCGTGTTCATGGATTGGTAGAATCAACATCATTAAAATGTCCATACTACCCAAAGCAATTATAGATTTAATGCAATCTCCATTAAAATATCAATGGTATACTTCAAAGATCTAGAACAAACTCTCCAAAAATTCATCTGGAATAAAAAAAGACCCTGAATAGCTGCAGCACTCTTGAGAAAGGAGAACAAAGATGGAGGGATCACAATACCAGGTATCAAACTATACTACAAAGCCACTGATCTCAAAACTGCTTGGTACTGGCACAAGAACAAATATATAGACCAATGGAATAGGACAGAGAACCCAGAGATCCACCCAAGCCATTATGCTCAATTAATATTTGACAAAGGAGGCAAGAGCACACAATGGAGTCAAGACAGTCTCTTCAATAGATGGTGTTGGGAAAACTGGACAGATACATGCAAAAAAATTAAACTAGACCACCAACTCACACCATACACAAAAATAAACTCAAAGTGGATAAAGGACTTAAATGTAAGACGGGAAACCATAAAATCCTAGAAGAAGCCATAGCAGCAAAATAGCAGACATTTGTCATAGCTATATCTTTGCTGATACAGCTCATAGGGCAATAGAAACTACGGAGAAAATAAACAAATGGGACTACAAAGCTTTTGCACAGTGAAAGAAACCATCAACAAAACAACAAGAAAGCCCACTGCATGGGAGAACATATTTGCAATGTTATCTCCAATAAGAGTTTAATCTCCAAAATTTATAGGGAACTTATACAACTTAACAAAAAGAAGATAAACAACCCAATCAAAAAATGAGCAAAGGACCTAAATAGACACTTTTTGAAAGAGGACATAAAGAAGGACATGAGACATATGAAAACATGCTCAATGTCACTAATCATCTGAGAGATGCACCTCTAAACAACAATGAGGTACCATCTCACACCTGTCAGAATGGCTATCATCAACAAATCAACAAACAAGTACTGGCGAGGATGCGGAGAAAAAGGAACCCTCTTGCACTGCTGGTGGGAATGCAGACTGGTGCAATCACTGTGGAAAACAATATGACGTTTCCTCAAAAAACTAAAAATGGAACTCCCATTTGACCCAGTGATCCC
>NW_005365553.1:1102850-1108794 GCF_000412655.1 Myotis brandtii | reverse complement strand
GTAAAAAAGAAGGAATTCTTACCATTTGCAACAGCATGGATGGAACTGGAAAGCATTATGCTAAGTGAAATAAGCCAGTCAGAGAAAGATGAATATCACTTGATCTCACTCATTTGTGAACTATAATGAACAACATAAACTAATGAACAAAAATAGAACCAGAGTCATAGAAGCGTTGAACAGACTGTCCAACCTGTGAAGGAAGGCAGAGGGTGAGGGGGTAAGAGATCAACCAGAGGACTTGTATGCATGCATATGAGCATAACCAATGAACACAGACGAAGGTGGGGGTGGTGAGGGCATGTGCTGGGGGGTGGGGGTGGCTAGGGAGTGGTCAATGGTAGAAAAAGGAAACGTATATAATACTTTTAAACAATAAAGAATTTAAATTAAAAAAATCAACTGAAAAAAAACAAATGGGTTTTTATATATCATATAATTAAATGATATATTCTATCCTAATCAACTTAACATTAATAAACACTATAGATCAGATTCAAAGAATTGAGAAAAGTAAGACTAAAACAAAGTCCTATATAGACACAGTTGAGAGTCTAGTAACTGTGGTACAATGTAGTAAGGTACTTTTAAAGTATAATGTATAGAGGTATTTTTTCAACAAAATGAAAAGACAGCCCACTAAGGGGATTTTTTTCCGAACTGTATTCTTTGCAAAACAGGAAATTGTTCATAGGAGCAAAGGGAATAAGTTTTCTCTGGTCAAAAAGTATTGTAGTTGCTTAGATTCCCTTTCTGATAGTTCATTATTAGTGCATAAAATGCAACTGATTTCTGGATATTTATTTTGTATCTTGCTGCTTTACTGAATTCATTTATAAATTCCAGTAGGTTATTGTTGGGTTTTTTTTGGTGGTATCTTTAGTGTTTCTACATACAGTATCATGTCATCCACAAATAATGACAGTTTTATTTCTTCCTGGGAAAACAATTCCATTTACATAAAAAAATGAAAATAAAAAACCCCATTCATATAAAAATAAATAAATAAAAATACCTAGGGATAAATTTAACCAAGATGGTAAAATACCTTTACTCAGAAAATTTTAAAACACTGATGAAATAAATTGAAGAAGATACAAATAGATGGAAGCATATACCATGTTCATGGATAGGGAGAATTAACATTGTTAAAATGTCCATACTATGTAGAGAAATCTATAGATTCAATGCAATTCCTATCAAAATACTCATGACAAGTCATACTCAAGGGGAAGGCAATTTGAACACAGAGTTTGGAGTGATGCCATCATACATCGAGAGATGTCCACAACTTGGAAGAGTCAGGAAACAGATTCTCCTCTAGAGTCACCAAAAGGAGCACAAACCTTTTGATACCTTGACTGCAGCTCATTGAAATTTACTATGGACTTCACAAGTGTGAGAGAATAAGTTTCTGCTGTTTTAAGCCAAAAAAAAATACCCATGACATATTTCACAGAACTAGAACAAAAAATCTGAAAATTTATATGAAATCATGGAAGGTCCTAAATAGCCATAGCAGTCTTCAGAACGAATAGAATTGCAGATAGCTCTCTACCTGATATCAACTATACTACAAGGCCATAAATAGACAAAACAGCGTGATACTGGCAAACAGACATGTAGATCAATGGAGCAGAATAGATACCCCAGAAATAAGCCCACATCTTTATGTCAGTTAATATTTGACAAAGGGGAAAAGAACATACAATGGGGTAAAGACAGTCTATTCAATAAATGGTGTTGGCTAAATTGGACAAATACTTGCAAAGCAATGAAACTCAACTAAATCCTTACACCATATGTAAGAATGTACTCAAAATGGATTATTAAAGAGTTAAATGTACGTAAGTCTTGATACCATAAAAATCCTAGAAGAAAACATAGGGAGTAAAATCTCAAACATTTCTCATGGCAATTATTTTTTTCTAATATGTCTTCTCAGGCAAGGGAAACAAAAGAAAAAATAAACAAATGGGACTACATCAAACTAAAAAGCTTTTGCACAGCAAAGGAAACCATCAACAAAATGAAAAGACAACCCACTAAATGGGAGAACATATTCACCAATGATACATCTGATAAGGGGTTAATATTCAAAATTTATAAAGAACTCAATTCAACTCCCCCAAAACAAACAATCCAATTAAAAAATGGGCAAAGGATCTAAATAAGAAATTATCTAAAGAAGACCAATAAGCATATCAAAAGATGCTCAATGTCATTAATCATCGCAAAAATGCAAATTAAAATCATAATGAGATACCACCTCACATTTGTCAGGATGGCTATCATCAATAAATCAACAAACAGCAAGTGTTGGTGAGGATGGGAAGATAAGGGAAGCTTCATGCGTTGTTGGTGGAAATGCAGATGGGTGAAGCCATTGTGGAAAGCAGTATGGAGTTGCCTAAAAAATCAATGCAGGGGGGAAAAAGTGGAATATCTGTAATACTTTCAACAATAAAGATAATTATTTTAAAAAGGGAATTTCCTTATGACCCAGTGATTCCATGTCTGGGATTATGTCCAAAGAAACCTGAAACACAAATTTGAAAGAATAGATGCACCCCTATATTCATTGCAGTGCTATTTACAATAGACAAGATTTGGGAGCAGCCCAAATGCCCATCAGTAGATAAGTGGATAAAAGCGCTGTAATACATTTACTCAATGGAATTGGGCCCTAAATACGGAAGAAAACCTTACCTTTTGAGACAGCATGGATAGACCTTGAGAATATTATGCTAAGTGACATAGCCAGCCAAAGAAAGACAATAGAATATGATTTCAATATGTGAAATCTAATAAACAACATAAACCAACAAAATAGAAACAGACTCACAGTTACAGAGAACAGACTGACAGCTGTCAGAGGGGAGGGAAGTTAGGGGGCTGAGGGAATAAATGAAGAGATTAAGAAAGGAAAAAAAAAACAGCAACTCATGGACACAGACAACAGTATAGTGATTACCAGAGGGAAAGGGAAATAGAAGTAGATACAAGAAAATAAATGGAGGGGGGGTAAGTGATGACAGAAGGAGACTTGACTGGGGGTGGTGAACACACAATACAGTATACAGATGATGTATTATAGATTTGTACACTTGAAACATACATAATTGTTTAAGCAATGTAACCCCAATACATTCAATAAAAATATTTTTATTAAGCAAAAAAAAAAAAAAAAAGTATTGCAGTTGCTTGTTTAAACAATTAGTTTTTTTAGTGTGGTACATTCCAGAGCTATTAATATATCATGTGGCATTTCTTCAATTTCTTTTTCCATGGTTTCCTTATGTATTTATTTATCTATTTATATCTTACTATAGGCCCAATGCACAAAATTTGTGCAAGGAGCTTGGCCCTGGCCACCACAGCGGCTGCCTCGGCCTCGGCCCCCACCCACTGTGGCTTCATCTGGAAGGTTGTCCAGGCTAATTAGCATATTATTATTATATGTTTTTTATTATTATAGATCATTTTTATTTATTTGGTAGAGCATATATTAACTTCTTGAAAGCTGATGTTTTCCTCAATACAGTTTAGGAAATAATGTGCTGGAAAATAAGTAAAGGAGTCCATCAACTTTTTTTCAAAAATATTTTTATTGATATTTAGAGAGAGAGAGAAAGGGAGAGGGAGAGAGAGATAGAAACATTGATGAGATAAATACATCTATCAGCTGCCTCCTGCATACCCCACACTTGGAATCAAGCCAGCAACCTGGGCATGTGCAGGAATCAAACCTTTTCGTGTATGGGATGGCACCCAACTAACTGAGCCACACTGGTCAGGGCAACATTTTTTCTTAAGTAAGGAAAGTTATTTCATAGAAAGTTAAAGATAGATAAGTTAAATTATAAATATTCATTGAATGGTAGTATATTATTTTAATTATTCTTAAATTACATGTAATTTAATGATATTTTATATTATATTTATTAAATAGAAATTAGACTCGCTCTTGTTGAATCTCCTTTCTTTACATTAGGACTGCTTCTCAGAATGAGAAAAATAATTTCTTGACTGTAGTCGTGCATCTAGTTCTACTATAAAAATGTGAACATTCATTTTACCAAAAAAAACAATATTTAAGAAATCCTATATTTCTTATATTTATTTTGAGCCTCTTTTGTTTCAATGAATAATCTCAATATTTCTAGACTACTAAGTCAAAGGAAGACTATATTGGATATATTTTAAATTTTCAATTTTATTATCTTTTCATTATTAATTAATTGGTAGTGCCCATATTATATTTTCAAAGTTGATTTTTCCCCAAGTACAAGCAAAAGTTTATTTAGAAAGTCACAGAGGTAGAGGAAGCGAGCCATAGAAGAAATGGGTTTAAGAAACAAGTTAAAGTGGCAAAAGAAGGAGCCTTGGCTCACAGATGATATTTAAGTAATTTCAGTAATTAATTAATTAATTAATTAATTGCAAATGTGAACAAAAGCACACACACACACACACACACACAAATATCCAATTATAGTTCTAAGTTCTATAAAGGACACTTGACTGAGTTAAGGAGATCGGGAAGGCTTCCTGAGAAGAGCACATCTAAGCCTAAGTATGAAAGGGGCAATGTAATTAGTCAAAGAAAGGAATGCAAGTCTGTGTAGGGCACTAGCATGTCAAGTATGAAAATCTAAAGCAGGAAGGCCTGTATGGCTGGAGCAGAGAAAGCAGGAATGGGCATGAGTAAGGAGTGCTACACAGGAGAGATGGAGAGATAAGCAGGAGCTGGGTCATGCAGTTTTGTTATTTATGTTAATCATGTGCTGTTTTTATCTTAAAACAACACAAGGCCTTCTTGGTGAAAAATACCAAAGTTAGGGTGATGTCATCATCAGATATATGTTTTTTAAAAGGTGTATATGACTATATCGTGGAGTTTGAAGTATGGAGAAGTGGTGATTGGATAGTCCAGGAAAGAGATTATCAATAATTCACAAAGGTGGAGGTGATAGAAGCCCTTCTCCTTAGATCTGGGTAATAAAGGGTTCATTGAGAAATTTTAAAAATGATAAAATAACCAATTTTGCATTTTAGACCATTTTTTATTATTCCTATGTGACAGTAATTCTAGACAGTGTTGGTGATTAAAATAGTTTACTCACTTGGTATACCATTGGAAATGATAGACAATAGCTTGGATCAGAGAGTCAGCCATTTATTCATTCAAAAATATTTCTGAGTATGACCTATGTCTCAGGTACTGTGGAAGACATGGGAATGCATTGGTGAACAAAAAGATAAAAATTCCTGCCCTTAAGGAGACTACATTTTTGCAAGGGGTGATTGATAATATTAAATATATCTTTAGCATCTTATTTGGTGGTAAGTTTTCTTGATATGCCCAAGAGAAAATGTTAATTAAGGAGTTAAAGGTAATCTGTTGGTAGGTAGCTATGTTAATCATGAGTACAAGAAGAAGGAGCTTATGAAGGGAGTATAGAATGAGAAGAACCAATTTAAATCCTAGCATTGAGATGCTCTAACATTTAATATCCAGGTAGAGAAAGATGATTATTTTTTAATCTTTATTGTTTAGATTATTACAGATATTCCTCTTTTTTTCCCTCCATAGCTCCCCTCCACCCAGTTCCCTCCCCACCCCAGGCCCTCGCCACCTCTCCCCACTGTCCTCATCCATAGGTGTAAGATTTTTGTCCAATCTCTTCCTGCACCCCCACCCCCTTCCTCCTGAGAACTGTCAGTCTGCTCCCTTTCCATGCCCCTGATTCTATTACATTCACCAGTTTATTCTGTTCATCAGATTTTTTTATTCATTTGATTTTTAGATTCATTTGTTGATAGATATGTATTTTTTGTCACTTTGTTGTTCATAATTTTTTATCTTTACCTTTTCCTTCTTCTTCCTCTTCTTAAAGAATACCCTTCAGCATTTCATATAATACTGGTTTGGTGGTGATGA
>NW_005365553.1:1086266-1102822 GCF_000412655.1 Myotis brandtii | reverse complement strand
TAGGTAACTGACTTTTTTTCTCTTGCTGCTTTTAAGATTCTCTCTTTGTCTTTTGCTCTTGTCATTTTAATTATGATGTGTCTTGGTGTGGTCCTCTTTGGATTCCTTTTGTTTGGGGTTCTCTGTGCTTCCTGGACTTGTAAGTCTATTTCTTTCACCAGGTAGGGGAAGTTTTCTGTCATTATTTCTTCAAATAGGTTTTCAATATCTTGCTCTCTCTCTTCTTCTGGTACCTTCATAATTCAGATGTTGGTAGGCTTGAAGTTGTCCCAGAGGCTCCTTACAATATCTTCATATTTTTGGATTCTTTTTTTCTTTTTGCTCTTCCTGTTGGGTGTTTTTTTGCTTCCTCATACTTCAAATCTTTGACTTGATTCTTAGGATCCTCTAGTCTACTGTTGAACCTTTGTATATTACTCTTTATTTCAGTCAGTGTATGCTTAATTTCTGACTGGTCCTTTTCCATTTTTTGGCATTCTCACTAAGATCCATGAAGGTCTCACTAAGTTCCTCGGAGGTTTCTAGAAGATTCTTAAGTAACCTTATAACTGTGGTTTTGAACTCTATATCCAATATTTTGCTTTCTTCCATTTCTTTCATTTGTGACATGTTTCTTTGTCTCCACATTTTGGCTGATTCCCTGTGTTTGTTTCTATGTATTGAGTAGCTGCTAAGTCTCCTTGAGTTGATAGAGTGGCCTTGTGTGGTAGGTGTCCTATAAGGGCCCAGTGTCTCAGCCTCCCCAATCACCTGACATAGACATTCTTGGTGCACCCCTTTATGGGCTGTGTGCATAGTCTTATTGTAGTTAAGCCTTGATTTCTGTTGGTATCACTGGGAGGAATTGACCTCCAGGCCAATTGGCTGTGAGGACCAGCTGTGTCTACAATGTAAGAGCTGCTGTGCAGGAGACACAGGGGAGCTATGGGGGGAAATGGGGCTTTGGTGCTCACTGAGTCTGCCCCTTGAGTGTGTCACTTATGGATTTGAAGAGTTGTAATCTGGCATGGTCTCTCACTGACCACTGGGTACACTGGCTTTTGGGTCTCCAAGGAGGTGCAAAGTTAGCCACTGCCTGGGGCCACCCCACAGGAGCTACAGAGAGATCTGCAGATTCTTCCTCTTTGTATCGGGTTTGGAAGTGCCCAGACGAAGTCCAGCTATGAAGCAAGGCAGGCTGCTGCAGTCAGCCTTGGGCCTTCTTTTGATAGCTTTGGGGCTCCCTACCTAGCTGCTGCCTGTTTGACAGGTTTTAGGCTGAGAAAGGACAGGCCATTCATATGCAAAGCTGCTGCGCACAGCTTGGGTGGGGTTGTAAATTGGGTGGGGTGGGGTCTCAGTGAATCACCAGGGAGGAGCAAACAGCAATGGCTGCCAGTCAGCCCTGTACCAGAGAGGTCCCAGTGCAGGAACAATGACCGCTGCAAGCACCTCCATCTGAAAGAAAGCTGCCCTCGTGTTCTTGCCCTGATGTCAGACAGTCCAGTTTCTCCCTTCCCTGTATGTGTCTGGGTCCCCCAGAGTCTTGCCCAAAACTGGAGTTCAGAGCAAGCAGGAGCTTGTATCTCCCTCCCGAATAAAAAAGCAGCGCAACTGGGTGCCAGCTTGTTCCACACCTCCGCACCTCCTACCAGTGTCAATGTGCTTTCTTCTTTACCTCTCTGGTTGTAGTACTTCCACTCAGCCAGCTTTCCTGTGGTTCTTGATGATAGTTGTTCTGTCTTTTAGTTGTAATTTTGATGTGGTTGTGAGAGGCAGCATGTACAGGTGTTTACCTATGCCACCATCTTGGTTCTGTCTCAAAAGATGATTCTTTAAATGAAACAAAGGAGCAGTTAATTAGATATAAGAGCACATGAAGAACTGATATAAACATTGTAAGATGATTAAAAGATCAGTAACTCAAAGAAATTTGATCGTAGCACCAGTGCTTTAAGGATTCACTGTTTCTTACTTAGAAAATTTTGAAATTGCCTGGATTAAATATTTCTATTTTTCCATTAGAAAGATGGACAAGACTCTGGAATAGCTAGGCTAATCTTCCTAATACACTGATTTCCCCAGCACCTTCTTACTAAAAATCCTTCAGTGACTTGTTTCTTATGAGATGGAGTAAAAATTCAAAGGCCTGACATTTAGCATGCTCCATGATTTGGTCTCAGCTTTTCTTTTCAACTGTGAACTCTACGTGAACATGAACATAAGCCTTCCCCTACTACCTGGCCACTTAATTGTGTCCCTTCAATATATATAATATTTGCTTATAGCATTTCATTTTTCTGGAATTCCCCTCCTCAATCAGTGTCAGACCAATTCTTGCCATTCCTTTTCTAGAAAGTCTTCCTATGTTTACTCTATGAGTCATGGTAATGTATCAATATTCTAATATAATCAAGGATGGAGACTGTTTATTATGTGTTTGTGTGCCCCACAATATCTAGCTCACATCTCTATTTGTTCAATATTAAATAGATATTTATTGAATAGCTGTTATAAGCCAGGCACTGCCAAGAGCCAAACAAATAGCTTCTGGTTGAACAACTGTAGTTACTTCCCTTTTAAGTGCTGACATGAGCCCATTTGACAGAGTACAGAGCTTTAATATTTAGGTAAGATGGCATTTAAGCTTCTAGGGCTAATTTCATGATCTTTTGTTTGTTTGTTTCTTACATGGCTCACATTACTTTCCCTGTTGTCACTGTTTAAGAAAAGAACAATTTTTCTTTCCTTTGAAAATGATGAAACCTTCATATTTAAAGCCTCTCTGTGCATGCTGTTGGTATGAAATATCACAGCATCATGTCTGATAGTTCCATTTAAATAGTAATGAAAGCCTTAAACTTTATCTGGAATAGTTAATTTGGAATTTCAATTCATATTCACATCCTCATGCAAAAAGGAGAGAGAAGTAAGGGGGAACCTGTGAATTTAAAAGGATTTGTGAGTAAGATTCCCCAGCAGACGCACTGTTTGCAGACAAAGCTGCACAGATGTTACTTGTCTGTCACAAGGAATGTCAGCCTATAACTAGGCTCACTGATTCGTGTGTGTGTGTGTGTGTGTGTGTGTGTGTGTGTGAGTGTGTGTGTGTATAAATTGTGTATGACAAAGCTAACTCACTGCAAAACTCCATAGCAAGTGCCAGCCAATCTGCCATATACATACGGTGTTCTGTAGGAGAATACTGGGAAGAGAGAAAGAAATAATGCTCTAGTCTGTGAAATCAGTTTAAAGTGAGGTAAAATAAGTGTAGAATTAAGACTATCCAAAATCTGTGAATCTATTTTCTGATTAGTAAATGGCATTAAAGTTTAGTTACATGGCATAAAATAGCAAATATTCACAACTTATGATTTTACATAATATAAAGAAAATTCTTAGGTAAATCTCCATTTGGAGAATGTATTTCTGTATCCCTGTGAATTCAACCATAGGAACAGCCTGCTGCTTTTCAATCTTTTTATGAATAACCCCAAGAAGATATTCTTGAATTTAGCTCAACAGTGATTGATCTTGTCAGGAGAAAGTCAACCACACTTAGCCCCTTGTAAAGCAAACAGCTCGGCCAATATCTTAGTCAAGTTCTCTGTGCGGCTGCTTCAGCTGTCAAAGTCACTGGTGCAATGCAGCATTCAAGGTAATTTCCATTTAGTGGTATAAGCTGTTTTCTTCAATTTCTTGGCTTCTTTGTCTTTTTCCTTGCCCCCTATCCATCTAATACTATTCCCATGTCATGGGCACACTTACATTCTCCTCACCTCACTGATCTGTCCCCACCTGTGCAGCATGCCTAGCACCCCGGTGCTGCCGATGCATTATCCATCCAGGGCTTTGTTTGTGGTGACATTCCAGAGTAGACCTCAGCCCCTGGGCACCTGCCTGTGCCTGGGAACTCTCCTCTCAGGCAAATACTCAGTTGGATTACAAACGATGATAAGTCATTAAGGAGTACTCATGCACAGGCCTTTATTTACCAATAGTTGAAATCACCCTGCTTGCTTCCAAGGTGTAAGAAACTAATTATGATGAAGCAAATAAAGGGGAAAGGCAGTCACTTTTGGTGGGACCAGTGCTACAAAGTAGAGGGTTAAAGAATCCCAAATAAAAATGGTGTCAATAGCCCTGGCTGGTGTTGTTCAGTTGGTTGAAGTGTCATCCTTTACACCAAAACATGGTGGATGCTATTCCGGGTCAGGGTCCATACCCAGGTTTTGGGTTGCATCCCTGTTCAGGGAGCATGCAGAGGGCAGTCGCTTGATGTTTCTCTCTCACATTGACGTTTCTCTCTTTTTCAATCAATTTTTAAAAAATGGTGTCAACAGACCCATTGGATCAATTTTCCAAACTAACATATATGTAGAGAAACAGAAAAGAAGTATATCTAGCAGATATGACCATATAACCTAATTTTTAGAACCCTATTCTTGTTTCTAATCATTTAGGTTAAATAACGATCTTATTCACACTCATGTCTCATCAACAAAATGCAGATTGGGTTTTGAAGAATGCCTGCACAAAGAAAGTTCTCTGTAACAAAAACTATAATAACAGCTATAGAAAACTCCATGTTTCCATTTATAATCTGTAGACTGCTGCTTTATTAATTTGTTTGCAAATTTATTTTCTATGTAAATATTCACAGCAAATATGCTTTGCATAGAAATTCCTATTATTATCATGTTCTAACACTTGAAAAAGTGCATAATGACAGACTTATGTGTGTTGAGTGCATACAGGTACCAGTTGTTTGTGAGTTGCTCTCCACTGTTAGATATAAACAAGCAATTTTAAAACAGAATGGACTCTTTCATTCTGAAAACAAAGCTATCTGTAACAAGGAACCCTTAATTCTTTCAAATCCAGTCACCACAAATAATTATAACCATCCAGCAAAGAGACTCCATCTTGCCCTAACACCCTTTTTTCTCCTTTTTACAATCCCATTGTCTGTACCCGCAACGCCGGCATTTTGGAGCCTGGCAGAAGATAGAATACATTAATTTGTTTATCAGGTTGGAAAGTAAATGGCTTTCCTTTGAGGGTTCCTTCCCTTCCTTTCCCACATTGAATTCAGAGCCCTTCCTCCTCTACTTTTTTCCCACTTGTTAATGCACAGCCGCCTCCCAGGGCAGCATCAATAAAGAGACCTGGAGATCCTGTTTTGAGTTTGTTTACTCTCAGCCACAACTGGGAATATCATTTCTCACAGTATACAATGAAATTATGCTAGTGCAGGGGGAAAAGGAGATGAAAACTGTAATGCCCTGTGGAGTTCACTGAAATAAGAATGTATTGCACCCATGTAAATATATACCACACCTATTTATGTATTATAAACTATTCGCTATATGTCCCATATGGCAAGCTGGTTCAATAACATGCACAGGTAAGGATGACTATAAGGATGGCAATTCTGGTATATATATTTTTATATACCCACAATACTCATATTTTAATGTGTTATAGGTTTCCAGAAATGATTTGACATTAGCATATAGGTACTAAGCCAGCGTGTCTATTTTCTTTTATACATATGTTTTGCAGTGATTCATCTCAGCAAGTGAGACAAATATTTTAAATATAAATATAGCTAACTCTTAGAAACACAGTTCACTCTCTGGAAAAAAAAATCTCTAAACACACTGACTATCTTCTCTCAGTAAAGACATCAAATCACAACTATTTTGGGGTGAATACCAAAAGATAAGAGATCTAATTAGTATGTGCAGAATGTTTGTGGTATCTATGTGATGTTTTTATTCTGAATTGTCTAACTCCACTAACATATACTCAGAGTATCTAAACAGTTCTCAGAAAGTTATAGTTAAGGTTGCTATTATTTTGGAAATATAGACATTATGAAGTTATCAAATCATTTCTGGAAACCTATAACACATTAAAATATGAGCATTGCAAAATTTAATACTTGGAAATCTTTTAGGAAACCTATGAAATAATCAACATTACTCTTATGTGTCCAATTTCTATGTTGAGGTAACAATATTATCACTTATTTTTATTCCTTCTAAACCAAGATAAAGAGAATATCCCATTGTCCAATTCCTCCCTTTCCCAGGCTGGTTGTGGTGTCACATGTTCATAAATAATATTCACAGAGGCTAGAATTTCTGTTCTCTAAATACTTTATTTTTTTCATTAGAAATGATCGCAAATTCATCTTAAAATGCTTTTTAAATTAAGAAGTCAGAATAAATATAGCTTTAAAATGAAATGTAACAACTTTAAGTGTTGTAAAAAATTGTACAAATCCTATATTAAACAAAATTCCCAGAAACAAATCAACCCAGACACTCTCCAGCTACTTTTAAAAAGTTGCTAGTATTCAGACACATAAATCTACATATATGAACTGAGAACACCATGAAAACTCCAATTTCTTCAGTTTCTGACCAAGAAAACATTCTTCTAAGTTTTATCGCGAATAATTCCCCTTGAGGGTAGCATTTCATAAAGACTAACTGTCATCTCCCAATCTAATAGTGTCAGGGGTGGTGGGAACGGTACCAGGTGTTAGAACAGTGTGGTCAGACCAGACCTGGGGTCAGCAACCTCTGTAGTTGAGGAAAGTATTTAGGGTAGCATTTCATAAAGACTAACTGTCATCTCCCAACCTAATAGTGTCAGGGGTGGTGGGAACGGTACCAGGTATTAGAACAGTGTGGTCAGACCGGACCTGGGGTCAGCAACCTCGGTACTTGAGGAAAGAATTCAGAGCCAAGACTCAAACTATAAGAGAACATTTATTTGGAAAATCACTGAGGTAGAAAAACTCATTTGTAGAAGAAATGGGCTTAGAAAACAAGTTATAGAGGTAAAGGAAGGGCCCTTGGAGCTTAGAAGGGAGGAAGGTAAATGTGGTGGGTGAGCCTGGGATGGGAGGAGCAGGGGGAGAAGGGGCAGGCTCAGGCGTGGACCCAGGAGGGAGAGCACTGGGTTCTCTGTTCTAAGGGTTTTGAGGACAGGGATTTAAGGGGAGGGCCCAGGTGAAGATCTCAACAGAATATTCATCAGCTTTCCAGGTGTGTCCTTTCAGGATCAGGGTCTCCACTGATGGATTGGTCAGCACCAGGGCAGGGAGTCAATAGTCAATGCTGCTGGTCCTAAGGTCAGCCGTGGAGGTCACTAGTTTGACTTTGCTTCTTTTCTGGATCTGGAGCTGAAATACAACGCAGGCCTAGATGTTATCTCTAGGGAGAAAAGGTCTTGGGGTCCAAACCGCATGACCATTTGATATGCTAGGGCAGGAAAGGTCTCCCTGGGGACAAGGTCCCACCCTACAATTGTCCTTTGCTCAGCACTCAGGCTGGTGGCCTCTGTACCTGGCTGGCCCTCTTCCTTGCTCTGCTCATGTCCGCCTGCCTACTGCAAGATTATTAACTTATACCTTCTGAGCCCTAAATATAAATGATCTTTCCATATTATAAAGAGCTCATAATAGACTGCAAATTTTAAGTTGTTTGGCTTTCTAGCTATTACATTTTTTTAAAGATATGTAACAAGAGGGAATATTCTCTTATGGCCTGTGTGTAGATCATTCCAGCAGTGCAGCAAAACCCAGAAGATACTAAGTTCAACAATGTCAAAAAGCCATTGATAATGGCTTTGGTATCAGCCTATTTTTTATAATACCACTCTATTTATGTTCTTCTATGGTAAAAGCATTTAGCTTTGTGATAAATAGGGTAATTAACAGCTATAAAAATGCAGAAGAAAATTTGGAAGTGATTATCTCCAATTTGTACTTTGGTATTTTCTGCTATCACAATTTTTGTACATTGAAATAAGATTCAATCATTACTGCCACACTTATTTTAAAATAAATCATGTAAAGACTGCCTGTCTTTTTCTATGCAGTTTCTTCCTTTAATACTCACAGTTACAGTTTATTACAACAAAAGGATACAGACTGAAATCAAAAGGTATAATGCTGTTCCCCTATTGGTGCACTTGACAAAGCCTACTTGTCCTTCAAGAAGACCCAGCTCTTTGTGGCTATTCTATAAAGCCGTTACCTCTATATGCTAATTAGATCTCTTCATTCTAAGTGTTCCCACAGATCTTTGTTCCAGGTTTAGGTAGAGCCCTGACTGTTGTGTAAGAATCATCTTTTTTTCTAGTCTGTGTTCCTGACTGGAATATGTGCTTTGTGAAGGCAGGGACTATGTATTCTTAATCACGAAGGCTCAAACCATACCTGACATATGATAAAATGCTCCAGGGAGATATAGGCAAAAAGTGCCCAGAGGTTTTTATTTAAATGTGCACAACACAAAGAATGTATTACTATACTTCCTTCTCATTGCTTTCAAGCTCTTTTTTTGGAGGGCATGGTGTCTTCCATGGGAAAGCTGGAATAAATTGCAAGCATCTGCAGGGCAGGGAAATTGCCTTATCTGTGGCTTCTCAGAGCCCCAAATACAAGTGCTCCTGGTAGTTAGTATTGTAATGAGTCACTCATCTTTAAAGCAGGTCAAGGTCTCAACTGAAAATATCTTAGGCTCATCAATTATACGTGTTATATAATAAAGATAATTTTCATAATTTAATTCACTGTCCAATGATAGAAAAAGTATCAAACATTATTAAAAGTACTTTTGCTACAGGTAATCCACAATTAAAGCAAAGCAAATAGATATATTAACAAAAGCATTGTGTCTTTATTGTCTTCAAAACATTTACTTATTCATTTATATGTCCAGTCATTTATTTTCTCATTCAGTCAATGATTGTGATTTACAGGCAACCTACTGTGTGTACACAGTGCTAGTGTTTATACAGTTTGCAGTGTTATGATGAAGACAAACTGTAAGGAGATAATTTCACAAATAATAAAAATACAACTACGTATAAAAATTGCTGGTTGCTGGTTGCTAGTCTGATTTGTCAGGGATGAGGGCAAATTGGGAGGGTTGGGTAGATAAAGGAAGAAGTCATTTAAGCAGGAGTCCAGAAGTAGGAGGAGAGATTGCCAGTCAAAGGGCTAAAGGGAGAGAAGAGAGAAGGGGTGGGCCATTAAGATAGAGGGACTAATGAGATAATGTCCTAATGCATGGACATTTCACTTGAGGCAAGAACAAGGTGAGTGGGATGTGACAAGGGAGCAGTCAGGAGATAGAAATTGAGAATTAGACAGGAACCAATGGAAAATAAACAGTATTCATGAGGTTGTCCTTCTTCAAAATCATCATTTATGTTTATCATTCTGAAAATATTTTAGGCAACTATAAGGAAATTTCTAATTCTGAACCCTAAAAAACTTTATTTTTTGGTAATTATTCTATCTTTTATTTACATGGATTGCCAGTAACTAATTTTTAAGGGATTAGAAATTGGAAAATTCAGGAGCCGGTTTTGGAAGTTTGTGACTAAGTAGGTTTGGTTCTTAGAAATGGGAAGATGAGAGTGGGTGTAATGCAAGTTTAAAGAGGCAGAGCCAAGCCTAAAGAGTGGCTACTCCCAGTGTACTCTATTTACCAGACCAAAAAAAATCTTAGATTTGTTACAAAAAAAAAACAGGGGCGGGGGGAGATTAGCTCAATAAGCCCTGAACAAGTGGTAGTGAGAAACTGACCCTAATTGAAAGACTGTACTGTAGGTTTCACAAAATAGGAGATCTCAGAGTAAACACCTATCCCTAGCTTCTCTATGTAAATAACATAGGTGACAAGCTGCTGTTTTTTGTTATAGTGTAACTAGAGGCCCAATGCACGAAATTCATGCAAGGGGCTTGGCCCTTGCAGCCCCTCGAAGCCTCTGCCGGCCCTCGCAGCCCCGGCTTCATTTGGAAGGTTGTCTGAAAGGACATCCAGAAGGTCATTCAGCTGTTCAATCTAATTAGCATATTAGCTCTTTATTATATAGGATGCCCAGATTTAGCATATCAACAGAGTCCAAAGCAAGATATATCACTATGGCAACCATAACTACATAATCTGTAGTCAGAAAGTGGACATTTTATGATATGTATAATTTTATTGAGGTGGTAGTTTCACACAGTTCTCAGGGTCGGTTAGCAGAGATGGGGTAGGAGGAAGAAAGAAGGCATTATATGCTGTTTATCATACTGTGTGTAGGTTGGTAGGCATCGTCTCTATACAGCTCATTTCCTCTACTTTATTCTGCCATTATTCAAAGATGGTTATCTGTCAGAAAACCATGGCTTTGGCATTATGGGGAGGAGGTTGGTTACTGACAAATGTTTTTCATTGTCTTGACTTTCTATGTTATCCTGAATTGATTGTAGGAGGCTTTGTACAGATTGCTAGGCATTATCATGCATTTTCTTTTTAGTGTTATTCTTGGAACACTTCAGTTGAGAAATAATTACAAATTTTCATCTCTTCATCTTTGTCTATTTATTTATTTATAAATAATACACTGTAGGAGACTTGAAATATCTGCAAGTTATTCATGGTATAGACCTATGCCATATTAATGCATTTTCTCTGTTTGATGGATTAATGTAGAGATGATTAATATATTTGTAAGTGATGTTACTAGGAATATTATGGAAAAGGATTAAAGAATTAAGAGTCATACTGTTGATTATACAACCTTCTGGAGAAGTTTAATTTTTTCTACATCTTTGGTCAAAATCAAACTTGGGAAAAAGGAATTTTTCACTTTGAATTGGCGAATTGCATGTATCAAGAGATTCACAACTCTAAAAGCAATATTATTATAAACTTTTCCTACATTAATAGAAAGTATCAAACCTTTTCTTTAGGAGAGGTTCTAAATTTAAAAAAAGACTTTTGTAGTAATTTACTATTTAAAATCTGGAAGTTCTAGTTAAGCATATGAAAAGCAGGTGAGGATATTTACAACTTTTGTATTTATAACAAGTATACACAAAATTATTTCCTTTTCCTCAATATCAATGACTTATTCTCTCAACAACTCATGAGCAAGTATATTCTGAGGGAAAGATGAGGAAAGATAAATGACTTCTAAATATTTTTCATGACTAGAAGGCCCCCCTTTTATTTACATTCAACTTGCATTTGATGCCTCATTAACATATGCCCTTATTTATCTTTTCATTAGCAGTGATTCATAGCAACTTAGAAAAAGACAGACAGACACTGTAAGCTTTCTTGCACAATAGGGTAGAGGACAAAGTTGTCTTGTTTGTATAACTTTAGCCTTTTTGATATTACTGAGGAGTAATAGAGCACCCTCACATAGAGCAACCCTGAATTATAGACGGTAGGATGATGAATGAGCAATTCATCCAAAGCTTCCTTTGGATAGGCAAACAATCTTAGACCTGTGTGTGAACTTCTCCCCAAGCAGCTGGGGAATAGGTCAAGTCAATGTCATTCTCTCTCTGAAAGTACTTTCTGTTCTAGGCGTAGGGTCTTTTCAAGGAAGCAAGAAGCATCACACAGATGACTCAACGTCATGCACAGGTGCTGGTTGGATTCAGTCTTTAGACCTGGGATTATAGCCTATTCATATCATCAGGGTGATGTTAAAGAATCCCAGTTGAGGATCAAAAATAAAGCAAGCACTCTCCTTTTCTTTTTTCCAGTTGGTTTTCTATGATCATTTTTAAGTATAAATGTTCTATTATTTTCCTAAAATTCATAGTCAATTTATTGCCCTAGATCCTGATTTATCAACTATTTCACTTCTCTTTGTGACATTACTAAACTATCTTTTTCACTTTTATTATCTTCACTTATAAAAATTGGGATAACAATCTAATTCACAGTAATATTTCCATGATTAAAGAGATAACACATGGGACAATATTTGGGACATAGAAAATTGGTCCTCTTCCAAACATAAATCAGAGATTCAGCTTGCCTGAGCCTTTTGTTCTTATTCCTTAACGGTTTCTGGTATATAAACTATTAAAGATAAAACCTAACTAACATGTCTATATGAAAAACTAGAACTCCATTAAGCAGTTTTAGGCCAAGTATTTTATGGTCTGTTCTAAGAGTTTCCTAATTCTCTATCATGGCCCTATTTTAGGTTGATGAGGAATATACATCTTCCCAAGATTACAACAGAAATTGGAGAAGTTAGAAGCAAAGTTAAATCTCCAATTCATCATCAGGTAACTTACCTATTGAAGGCTCTTTCTGAATCTATGGGGTTGAACTAGATTTTCCTGATTCATTTTGAGTTATTAAAGAGAAACAATAATTGGAAGTTGAAGCAGTACTTCCAAATTTCTTCATTATGTTGGGTAATCATTTAAAGGTGGGACCAAGTGCTTTTCCATGTGTAAATTCATAGCCTGTTTTAGAAATCAGTAGGGAAACAAATGAACCAAATGCTCTGATCAGAAAAAAAAGTTGGAATGTATTTGACTTCTTAGGGTATTTTTTTTTCATAATCAGACATTTTAAGACAATGAAATTTGAATGACAGGAGACAGAGTGTGGTCAAAGTCTCTATATCACAAATTATGTTGAAAAAAATATAGCCAGAATTGTCATTCTAAGGTAGGAATATTCCTTTAACTGCTTTTATTGTATGAGCTTAATGATGCCTAAAATTCCACTAGATCAGATAACCCAGAATTACTTTGCATTGAATGTGCTTTGAACTCATAAATGTATAGTGTCTAGGATCTAGTCATTATTTAATAATTTTTAAATAAATCAGTGAATTATTGAATGGGTATTTTATGCATTTATTAATTCTGAAGCTCCTTATAAAGTCGTGGTTATGAGAAGTTATAGAAAGGTGAAATAATTTGTAAATACAATATCTATTTTTTACCTCATGAACCATTTCCTCTAGAATTTTCTCTACACTAAAAAGTGCTCAGAATTAAAGTACTTTCATTTAAAGTTATAATTTATAAATATGTAACAAGAAATTCTCCTAATATGTCATCTCCCTTCTTCCTTCTTTTTCCTAATTACCTTCCTCTTCTTCATCATTTAAAATGAACAGATGGGTTGTTTCAAAGTTTTTGCAAATCTACTTGCTGAACAGTCTTACAGACTAAGCAACAATTGAAAATGAAATCCAACAGTTGTTTTATGGCTCTGCCATCAACTGGAGCAATAAAACAATTCTGTGGGAGCATATCTGCCACTTGAAAATGTGATTGTGCCATTTCCCATCTCCTTTTACTTTCATAAGTGATGATTTCCTTCATATAGATGATTTCTTCTTGTTTCTCCCTCTCCTTTCTTGTCTTTGTCTACATATGCAGTGGTTTCAAATTCTTTTAGCTGCAGAAACCCTCTTAAAAAATACACCTTATGTATATTTCTAGCTAGGATGGTAATTAAGGAAAAGTAGTGGGTGGTGAACTCCTACCTTCTTGTTTTAAACTTCTATAGTGGCCTCTGCATATCCATGGAACACAATTGTGAAACCACTGAGCTGAAAGTTCAGCTTTTCCCTAAAGAATCCAGGTCTGTAGTTGACATTTTAATGTAACTTTTATAGCAGAACTTGCTGACTTCATAGTTATGACCAATCCCTCAATATTAATAATTGATACAATTTTTTAAATCATTTGATAAACTGAAAACACAAAATCATACTGTAGCTTATTTGCTTATATGATGTAAGATTCCATCAGCTGTGCTTATTCTGAAAATAAATACAGAGCTTTAGAAGAGGAAATAATAGGGAGGTTCTTGATAATTTAGAGCATAAATATAAATGAGATATAAAGAAATATTCCTCTAGGCTAGTAATCTGAATCTTTCCCAAAACAATAACTCTAAAAATTCTCAACCTCTGACAGTTGTTTGATAGTCCATAGAAAATTTGGTAGGATGCTCCATCTAGTTCACATTATGCAGGTGTCCACATTTTTTAAAAAATCATAATTGGCACTAATTAAGACCATTGTTGGCAGCTTCAGCAAAAAGGCCAGACACTGAGTGGGCAGGAAGAGCTGCTTGGCCTCTCAGCCCCAGACTTCCCGGCAGGTCACTGCTGAATTGCATTAACAAAGCTAAGTTATTCTTGCTCTTTTAATTCTGTAGAAAGAGAAACTCAATTTGCTTTTACTAGCAAAATAAACAATTCCAGTAAATTTATTACTATACATTTATTACATGCATTGGGAGGTCCAGGCTCAGGATCATCTTTGACAATAAGAATGGGTGAAAATATTGTGCATTCCATGTGGCCCCTATGAAAAGGCAGTGCAGCTGGAGCCGGCACGAGTTCTGCACAGTTAACACCCACACAATTGACAGGGCTGGTAATTCTTATTAAGTGTGTGATGGACCAGTGTCAACTGATAGGCATAAATCTTGCTTTTAGGACTTGCTGCAAATACCTTTGTTATAGCCTTTGTATTTTAATATGATATGTGATTAATATTTGCCACCCAACCCACCCGTGATTTTTATATTGTTTGTACATGAAAATAAAGTTGACAAATAAACTTATTGTTTTGGGATTCCCATCCTGAACAGTATTTCATATTTCCAGTGTTGCTAGATTATAATCAAAGAAGATTCTTCTTAGTTGAGAAAAGAGTAAGAATATGTCTATATAGGTCAATCAATGTGAAAAGGATGCTTCGGGTTGCTTTTCAGTCAGTGTATTTACAAATTATTCAGTGTTACAGACTTACATGCAGGTTTACACTCAGATGCAGGCCTGGGTTGGGGGTAAGGGGAAAACAAAGCTCTGAAGTGGGTAACTAATCAGATGAAGGTTTGCAATTTTGTTAGGAATAATGGAGAAGCAATATCAAGAGAGCCGAGGGGTTAATGAACACGGATGTGGCTTTCATTTGCAAATTTCTTTTCATTAGATGAAACAACATTTGCCAGAGTTGGTACTGGTGTCCACACACCCTGGCCTGCATCTGCATGCAAATGGCTTCATCAGAGGCCAGATCTGTGCACAGTGATGAGCTGTATAAGGCACTCACAGAGCCTCTGCTTCGTGGGCTGCTTTCTTGCTGTGTCTGTTTCCCGTTGAAAAATAAGTGCTATATTTTTCTTTCCTGTCACATTATTGAAAAATGGGATAGTTTGAGAACACAAAGAGGTGAGGGCAGTGGACTGTTAATATATTTGTCTTCTTTTACTTATTCTTACAGGCCGTAGATTGGAAACATCTTTTCTATTTCTAAGCAAAATTAAATTTTCTCAAACTTACCCGGCAATTATCAAGATTAGTGTGTTTGTGGTTTGCCATTTATTGAATGCTGACAGGATGAATGCTGAAATGTGTCGAACGAAGATATCACTGCCTGCATGTACAGGGTGGGGCAAAGGTAGGTTTACAGTTATTTGTATTGAGAATAATACAATAATTAATAAATAAAAATACAAGAATATCCTCTGTGCTTTGCACACTCACAGCTATAAACCTATGTTTGCTCCACTCTGTACACAGAACTTGGCCTGTCTGCTCTTTCTACCTAGGTTGAACCAGATCTCTAAAACTCCCTGTGCTTTTACTTTATGATTCAAGACTTACTGTTAAGAACAGTCTCTGTTGTGAGAGAAAATAATGCAAGATGTTCTTAATATTTGATTAATGAAATCCTGAAGCATCATTAATTCAGAATATTTCTAGGGAATTTTCATCCATAATCAGTTAAAGTGCTAATTGCACTGGTTTGCTCTCAACTATTGCCCATTTATTTTAGATAGAAATCATAGGTGCATGGTTTGAGGTAAGGCTAACTCTGTGGGTTCTAAACTAATAAGGGCAATCTATATATAATAATAAAAGGCCAGGCATCACGACCAGAACGACCAATTGACCAGTTGCTATGAGGTGCATTGACCACCTCTCGGTCCCTGCCCCAGCCCGCAGGCTCCCATCACTGGATGGCCAATGGAGAACCATGGGAACCGGACTGGGTGGAAGCGGAGTGGGACTGGGGACTGGACTCATGGGGCGGTGAGGAGCATCCCAGGGCAGTGGAAAGCATAATCGCTGGGCAGTGGCGAGCATCATCGCTGGGCGGCAGCATTGAAGAGCGTCCTGGGGCGATGGCGAGCAGCATTGTGGAGCGCCCCAGGGCAGCGGCAGCATCACAGAGCATTCCAGAGTGGCAGCAGCATTGCAGAACATCCCAGGGCAGTGGTAAGCAGTGTTGCAGAGCGTCCCAGGGTGGCAGCAGCATCACGGAGTGTCCAAGGGCGGTAGCAGCATTGTGGAGTGTCCCGGGGTGGCGGCGAGCAGCTTAGCAGAGCGTCGCAGGGTGTCATGGAGCGTTGCAGGGCAGTGGACATAGCCCTAATCACAGGCTAGGCCTAGGGGACCCTACATGTGCACGATTTCATGTGCTGGGCCTCTAGTATATATCCTATCTAATAAAAGAGAAACATGCAAATTGACCATACCCCCGAACGCTTCCCATTGGCTAATAAGGGTGATATGCAAATTAACTGCCAACCAAGATGGCGGCCGGCAGCCAGGCAGCTGAGGCGAACAAGAGGCTTGTTTGCTCCAGTGATGGAGGAAGCCAAGGTTCCCCGCCTGCTGCTGCTGGCCTCTGAGCTTGCACTCTAAGAAACATTGTTGCAATTATAGAAGCTAAACAAAACCCAGAAACCTGCTTTCAGCCATCAGAGCTGGAG
>NW_005365553.1:1080343-1085674 GCF_000412655.1 Myotis brandtii | reverse complement strand
GCTCTGTGTGTGACAGGGGGCGGGGCCACAACCTCCCTGCTCTGTTCGTGACAGGGAAAGGTTCCCCAACCCCCTAATCGGCCCTGCTCTGTTCCTGACAGGGGAAGGTGCCCCAACCCCCTGATCGGCCCTGCTCTGTGCGTGACAGGGGGGAGCTCCCCAACCCCCTTATCGGCCCTGCTCTGTGCATGACAGGGTGCGGTGCCACAACCCCCCCATGGGCCCTGGTCTGTGTGTGATGCAGTAGAGCCGCAACCTCCCCATCAGTCCTGCCCTGAGTGTGACAGCAGCGGCGCCCCAACCCCCCAATCAGCCCTACCCTGAGCATGACTGGGGGTGGCATCACAACCTCCCGATCCGCCTTGCTCTGTGCATGACAGGGGGCGGCACCCCAACTCCCCAATTGGCCCTGCTCTGAGCCCGACCAGGGGCTGCACCTAGGGATTGGGCCTGCCCTCTGCCACCCGGGAGCGGGCCTAAGCCAGCAGGTCGTTATCTCCCAAGGGGTCCCAGACTGTGAGAGGGCACAAGTGGGGCTGAGGGACACCCCCCCCCGCCAGTGCACAAATTTTTGTGCACCGGGCCTCTAGTATATACATAAAAGCCTAAGCAACCAAATGACCAAACAACTGGTCAACCAGTCGCTATGACATACACTGACCAACAGGGGGCAGACACTTAATGCAGGAGCTGCTCCCTGGTGGTCAGTGCACTCCCACAGTGGGAGTGCCGCTCAGCTGACTGACCTGACCCATCCCAGCGGCCCACAAGCCTGGGGGCAGCCACTCACTCCCTCAGTAGTCTTGTAGGTCCAATCTCCAGAGAATGCGCCAGGCACCAACAGACCAGCACCGCCAGCACAATCCTGACATATGTCCCCTTTTTCTCCCCATTGACCTCATCTAGCCCACCTCTGCTTCCCACCCTAGGCCTTCACCACCCTATTTTCTGTGTCCATGGGTTATGCATATATGCATACAAGTTCTTTGCTTGATCTCTTCAGACCCACTTACACTCCCTTGCCTTCCCTCTTTTTGTATTTTTATTGATACAGAAGATTTCTTTAAATATTCTGGACATAAGCTCATTTTCAGAAATATGTATTGTAAATATGTCCTCCTAGTTAGTATCATGCCTTTTAGTTTTCCTAAGAATGTCTTTCAAAGAAGAATTTTTAAATATCACGAAGCTCAATTTATTAGTTGTTTCTTTCTATTATTGCTTTTTTTGAACTCTAATAAATATTTGACTTACCCAAGGTCATAAAGATTTTCTCCTAGAAATATTATAGTTTTTATTATATGTTTAGTTCTCAATTTATTTCAGGTTATTTTTTATGTGGTGTAAGGTAAGATTTGAGTGTTTAGTATTTTTTCTTTCCTATATTGATATTCAGTTCTTCCATCACTATTTTTGAAAAAAACAATATCTTTTTACTATTGAATTGCCTAAGCAACTTATCAAAACTCAAATAAATATATATTTATTGCCTTATTTCTAGAGTTTTTCTTTTGTTCCACTGATCTGTCTCTCTTTAAGCCATTACCACATTGTTTTGATTTTGTAGTTTTAGAGTAAGTCTTGAAATCAAGTAGTATAATGCTTTCAATTTTGTTCTTTTTTTAAAATCAAAATTGTTTAATTATTCTTATTCCTTTAAATTTTCACATAAATTTCAGTCTATTTATTAATTTCTACCAAAAATGCTCAAATTTTATTTATAATTGAGTAGATTCTAGAGTTCAGTTTGGGGGGGGGAATATATATTTCAATAATATTGAATATTCTGATTCATCAACATGGTATTTCTCTCAACTTATTTAGCTCTTACATTTTTCTCAGCAACATTTTATAGGCTTCATTGGGACTTACAAAAACTTTGCTAATTTATTCATAAATATGTTATGATTTGGGATGTTGTAAATATATTTTTTAATTTTTCATTTCCATTTTTTTCTAGGATGTAGAAATATAAATTACTTATGTATATTGACCTAGTATTCTGAAAACTGACTAAACTCATTTATTATTTTTTAATTAAAATTATTCATTTTATTGTGTAATTTTTAAGCATGTAACAAGCATGACCTCATTCAAAACTTACAGCAACACTTGAGATAGTTTATGTTATTATTATTTTCAGCAGTTCTTTGATGTATAAACAACTGGACATATTTAATGTGAACAATGTGCTCAATATGGACATATGCAAACACTCATGATACCATCACCACAATCAAAGTAACAGAGATATCTAATACCTACCAAGCACCCTGGTATCTCTTTTTCGAGTAGAAGGGTAAGAAATACAACAGGAGAACCACATTCTTAACAAATGTTGATGTGCAGATACTATATTTTTAACTCTGGGCACCACTATGTGATACAGGAGATATTTAGAACGTATTCATCTAGCATAACTGAAACTTTATACCTATTGAATAACACCTCTCCATCCCCCCTACTCCATAGCCTCTGGCAACCACTATTTTATTCTCTGCTTCTATTGAGTTTGACTATTTTAGGTACCTCATATAAGAGGAATCATGCAGTATTATCCTTCTGTGACTGGCCTATTTTACTTAACGTGAGAAGTGTTGGTAAGGTTGTGGAGAAACTGGAGCCCTTGTACACTGTTGGTGGAAATGTAAGATGGTACAGAAACTATGGAAAACAATATGGAAGTTTCTCAAATATTTAAAAATAATCCAGCAATAGAACTTTGGCTATATATCCAAAATAACTGAAGTCAAGATCTCAAAAAGATACCTGCACTTATGTTCATTCTAGCACTATTCACTATATGCAAAATATGGTAACAACCAAGTGTCCATCAACATATAAATGGATAAAGAAAATGTGGTATATACATACAATGAATATTATTTAGTGTTAAAAAAAGAAAATTCTGCCATTTACAATATCATTTTAGTCCTTGAATTATATGTTGAGTCTTAAACCAAACTTGCATTCTTGACATAAACTTTACTGGTTTTTATTTGCTAATATTTGGTGAAAGCTTTTTTACATCTATGTTCATAAAGGTGTTTATGGGACGTTTTAATTTCTTATAATGTCTTTGTCTGACTTTGGTAACAGGGAAATACTTTCCTTAGAAAATTCACTGAAAGGTTGTCTTTCTTTTCAATTATCTTTGAATATTTGACAAAATTGATTAATTTAGACAACCGGGCCTTGTCTTTTATTTGTGAGACAGTTTTAATTAAAATTCAATTTCTTTAGTAGATACATGAATTCTAAGATTTTCAATTTCTTTTGGAATCAGTTTAGTAGTGTGTCTTTTAAGGAACCAAACTATTACAGCTGAGTTTTAAATTTTATTAGCATGACTGTTATGTGATCATTTTATTATGCTTTTAATGTCTATAAAATATGCTATAGCCTATCTTTCAATGACAGCATTGTTATCTCGTTTTCTCTCTTTAAAAATAAATCTAGCATGGGGTTTATCAATTTTATTGGTCTTTTGCAAAGTTTCATTTTCTACATCCTTTGTCTATTTTCTATTATATTTGTTTCCCCTTATATCTTTAATATTTTTCTAATTTTTCTTACTGTGTGCTTGATTTGTTCTTCCTTTTTAGGTTATTCATGTGAAATTTATATCATTGGCCTTAGACCCTTCTTTTCTATTCTAAGCATTTAAAATTCAAATGACATTTTTTCTATATACATTGCTTTAGCATCATCCTGCACATTTTGACATATTTTGGTTTCATTTTTGTTCAGTACAAAATATTTTCTAATTTTTTGTAATTTTTTGAACTATGATTTATTTAAACTTGTGTTTTATAATTTTCAGATACTAGGGATTTTCTATATTTTTTTCTGTTACTGACTTTTAATTTCAATCTGGTCAGAAAATGTACTCTTATGATTTTAATCTTCTTAAATTTCTTGATCCTCATGGTCTCTCTTTATGAATATCTCATAGGTTCTTGGAAATAATGTGTATTCTGAGGATGTAGAGTGGAGTATTTTATTATGTCAGTTAGACAGTTCTATATTGTTCCATATTTTCCATAATAAAATACTCCACTCTACACTCTAATCCATGTAGAGTGGAGTATTTTATTATGTCAGTTGTTCAGTTCTATATTGTTCCATATTTTCTGTCAAGAGTGTTAAAGTCTCCAACTGCAATGTTGGAGATTGTTATACTCCAACATTCTAGTTGTTTGGGAATATTTGTTACTGGGTATATACACACTTAGAACTTTTTGGTTCTCTTAATGAGTTGACTCTTCCATCGTTGAATTATTCTTTTTTATTCTCATAATACTCCTTGTTTTAAAGTTTACTTCTTCTGATATTTACAAAACCCTTCCAACTTTCTTATGTTGCAAGGACTATCTCTTTTCCAGATGTTACTTTAACTTATCTCCCTGTTTTCCTCCTTTCCTCTCTCTTTCTCTCCACTGTGAGGATACAATGAGAAGGTGGCCATCTACAAGCCAGAAAGTGGGCTCTCACCAGACACCAGATCTGCCAGCACCTTGATCTTGCACTTCCCAGCCTCCAAAACTGTGAGAAATAAGTGTTTATTATTGAAGCTACCTAGTCTATGGTATTTATTATAGCAGCCATAACTGATTAAGACAGGAGCTAAGGCATAAATGTGGAGAATGCAGTGGTTTCTGTAAGAGATTTGGAGGCAGGAGAGAGAATTTTAGGATGGTAGTTTGACTAGAAAACTTATGAAGGGCAGGGTTTTGATCCATACCTTGTCTGGAAAGACAGTTTATGAGCTTTGGCATTATGAATATAAGCATGTTGATAGAAATAAAGAAATACAGATCGTATTTTAGCAGTAGCCAGTTGTTTTGGTTTTCTTTGATGATATTAGGTTTCTGACGTAGAGAAGTGGGGGTTAAAGCTGAAAATCTATATTCACAAAGTTCTGGTTTCAGAAGGTGACCAAAAGACTATGTAATCTAAGCTAAATTTATAAATGAGAAAAATGAGGGACACAATTATTTGATGTCCAGTGCATGGCTCAGATTTTCCTGAATTCTATTTTGCCCCTTAAGAGTTTGGTATCTAGGGGTCATACTCTGGAGAGTCCTAATCACTTTGCCATATGTTCACATTTGATTTATTAAAAAAAAAAAAAAGGTCATCACTGAAGGTTTTTGAGGAGGGAAGTAACATGATGAGAGTTACACTGAGGAAGAGTCCTCTGACAGCTCCCTGGAAGATGGATTAGAGTGTAGAGAGCCTGAGGAAAGGAAATGAGTTATGAGTTGATTTAATAGCCCAGAAGAGTAATAATAGTCTACACTATAATGATGACAATAGTACTAAGAAAGA
>NW_005365553.1:1078951-1079968 GCF_000412655.1 Myotis brandtii | reverse complement strand
CAGAACTGGACAGTGCTATTCATCAGGCATGGTGTCAGATTCCTCGCATCACCTTTCAACATCTCGTGGAGTCAATGCCAAGAAGAATTGCCGCAGTACTGAAGGCAAAAGGTGGCCCAGTGAAGTACTGATGGGGTGGTCATAATAATCTGGATGGTCATAATAATCTGGCCACTCAGTAATACTCACACACATATGCCAAACTTTGCTTAGTGCTATCAGTTGAATGTGTGTGTCCCACTAAAATTTATACGCTGGAACCCTGATCCGTAACGTGGCGGTGTTTGGAGCTGGGGGCTTTCTTTCCGCTACGTGAGCCTACGGGAAGAGAGCTGTTGTCCGGGGACCAGGAGGAAGCCCTCACTGGACACTGAATTTGCTGGCACCTTGGTCTTGGGCGTCTAAGTCTCCACAACGGTAAGAAATAAATGTTCGTTGTTTAAGCCACCAGTATATGGTCATTTGTTACAGCAATCCAAGCTGACTAAGATATTAGGGTAGAAGTGGCTGGATTTATTGTCTGAATGTGGGATACGAGAGCGAAGGACCAGTGGACAATGACTTGGAAATTTAGAGTCATGGTGGTCTAGAAGAAGGCAGCATTATTAACAGAAATAGGCCAATCCATCTCTCTCTCTCTCTCTCTCTCTCTCTCTCTCTCTCTCTTACACACACTCACATCCACACACACACAGAAACAAAATCACTCTTAAAAGCTTTATTTCTGCTATGAGAAAAGCATTTTTCAAAGAGCTGGATCAGCAGGACAGGCTAGAAATCGTAACATGTAAACCATTCCTCTGGATCCATCACCCAAGAGGGCCAGCTGTGTGGACAAGATATATCAGATGACAAGTCAGACACTAAGAGGAAGAGGTATAGCACATAGCAAAATGAATGAGTGAAAAAGAGCCTAAGCTATAGTCAAATGTGCTAGATTATAATTATTTTAAAAATTAGAGCTGAAAGAGACTTTGTGATTCCACTTAATATTTTCTATATTGGGAAGCAATACAA
>NW_005365553.1:1063063-1078598 GCF_000412655.1 Myotis brandtii | reverse complement strand
GCAAAATTACAGTTATAAAGTAGCAACGAAAATAATTTTATGGTTGGGGGTCACCACAACATGAGGAACTGTATTAAAAGGTCACGGCATTAGGAAGGTTGAGAATCACTGACCTATATTAAACTGACTGAATTTGACTAGTTGGTCTATATTGTAAAAAACACACACACAACAACACAAAAAGAAACAAAAAACTTGCTCTAGAAGCAATGTATCCTGACTCTCAGGTTTTTTTGTTTTTTTCATTGTTTTGAGGATTTTAAAAAGCCTTTATTGTTGAGTATTACAGATTACCCTCCTCCATTTCTCCCCTCCATCCTGATCCCACTCCACCCTAGGCCTTCACCTACTATTGTCAGTTTCCATGGGTAATGCATATATACATATAAGTTCTTTGGTTAATCTCTTCCCACCTATCCTCCCTCCTTCCCTCTGAGATTCATCAGTCTGTTCCATGTTTCCAAGCCTCTGGTTCTATATTATTCATCAGTTTATTTTGTTCATTAGATTATTTGTTTGTTTTGTTTTTTAGATTCAATTATTGATAGATACTAGTATGTATATATTGCCATTATATTGTTCATATTTTTTACCTTTTTAAATTTTTCTTCCTCATATTTTTATCTTTTTCATCTCCTTCCCCTCCTCCTCCTCCTCCTCCTCCTCCTTCTGCTTCATGAATACCCTTCCCTTCAACATTTCATATAATACTGGTTTGGTGGTGATGAACTCATTTTTCTTGTCTGTGAAGCTCTTTGTCTGACCTCCAATTATAAATAATAGCTTTGCTGGGTAGAATAATTGTATTGTAGGACCTTTCTATTCATTACTTTGAGTATTTCTTGCTACTCCCTTCTGGCCTACAAAGTTTCTGTTGAGAAATCAGATGACAGTCGTATGGGCACTTCTTTATAGGTAACTAACTGCGTTTTCTCTTGTAGCTTTTAAGATTTTCTCTTTGACTTTAACCCTTGGCATTTTAATTATTATGTATCTTGGTGTGGGCCTCTTTGGGTTCATCTTGTTTGGGACTCTGCACTTTCTGGACTTGGAATTCTATTTCTTTCACCAGGTAGAGAAGTTTTCTGTCATTCTTTTTTCAAATAAGTTTTCAATTACTTGTTCACTTTCTTCTCCTTCCTGCACCCCCATGTTGGTATACTTGAAGTTGTCCCAGAGGCTCCTTACACTATCTTCATATTTTTGGATTTTTTTTTTGCTGTTCTGATAGGGTGTTTTTCTTCCTTGCATTCCAAATTCCTTTTCCCCCCAATCATCTTCGTTTTTCTTTCTTTTTTTTTTTGAGATACAAAATAATTAGCTATTTACATGCAATAAACATTAATATTTCAAGAAAATGTTTTTAAATATAATAATATTACATGCAATAAATATTCATATTTCAAGAAAAAAGATTTTAAATATAATAATGATTCTTATCATCCTCTACTCTACTGTTGTTTCCCTATAAATGATTTTTCATTTCAGTTAGTGTATCCTTTATTTCTGACTAGTTCTATTTTACGTCATTGATGTTTTCACTAAGTTCCTTGATGTTCTCACTAAGTTCCTTAAAGTTCTCATTTAGTTCCTTGAGCATTCTTATAACCATTGTCTTGAACTCTGTTTCTGATAATTTGCTTGCTTTCATTTCATTTAGTTCTTTTTCTGAGATTTCTTCTCTTCTTTCATTTGTGACATGTTTCTTTGTCTCCACATTTTGGCTGCTTCCCTGTGTTTGTTTCCATGTATTAGGTAAAGTTGCTGTGTCTCCTGGAATTGGTAGAGTGGATTTGTGTAGTAGGAGCCCTGTATGGCACAGTGGCTCAGCCTCCCCAGTCACCTGAGCTGGATACTCTAGATGTGCCTCTGTGTGAGCTGTATTGTAGTTGTGCTTTGGTTGCTGTTGGTGTCACTGGGAGGGATTGACCCCAACCCACCCCCATGGACAATTGGCTATGAGGAACAGCTGTGACTACAGCAGAAGAGCTGCTGTGCAAGAAATACCCCTATGGAGCAGGATTTGCTTTAGTGGGGCCTTGGTGCTCACCAAGTCTGCCCATTGAGTGTCACTTGTGGATATGATAGGGTTGTAAACTGGCATTGTCTGAAGCTGATCACCAGGTGCACTGGCTCTGAGGCCTCCTGGGAGATGAAAAGTCAGCTACTGCCTATGCCCTGCCTGAGGCCACCTAGCACAAGCTGCAGAGTGATCTGCAGATGGCTGCTACTTGTGTTGGGCTTGGAGGTACCCAGGAGAGACCAAGCGGTGAAATTTGGCAGGCTGCTACTAGTACTGGGCCTGGGACCACTTATTGAGAGGTATGAGGCAATCTGAGGCCAGCTGCTGCTTGTTTGAGAGATTTTAGAAAAATCTAAAGTCTGAGCCAGACAGACCATTCATATGGAAAAAACACAGCAAACAGCTTGGGTGGGGCAGAGTCTCAGGGAATCACCAGGGTGGGGCTAACAGTGTGGGTGAGGTTGATGGAGACTCAGATATGGCTTGTATCCATCTGCTCTGTGGAGGGGAGGTCTCAGGAAAGGAACAGTGACCTCTGCTAGCACTTTTGTCTGGGAGAAAGCTGCCCCACAGTGCTTGCCCTGATGCCAGATAATTTAGTTCCTCCCGGTATGTCCCTGGATCCTTTCAAGCTTCTGCCACAGTGCTGGAGCTCCAAGGGAGTGTGTCTGGTTAAGTCTGTGCACTGGCCCTTTTAAGGAGAATTGACTGGGAATCTCAGCACCCCTCCATCTCAAATCCGTGATGGTTTTTACAACCCAAAGTTATGGGGACTTCTATTCTGGAATCCTGTGCTGAGTGGTCTGGTTTGGGGCTAGGACGCCTTGCTCCTCAAGGGGGACCTCTGCCACCAAGATATCCCTCCCAACAAAAACATGCCACACATCGGTGTCAGACCAGCCTGTTCCTACCTCCATCCCTCTACCAGTCTCAATGTGACTTCTTTAATTCTCTAGTTGTCAGGCTTCAATTCAGCCAGATTTTAGGAGGTTCTGAAGATGATTTTTCTGTATTTTAATTGTAATTTTGATGTGGTTGTGAGAGGAGGCAAATGCCATGTTTACCTATGCTGCCACCTTGACCTTCCACCCTGCTTTAAGGATTTTGAGTAGAAACACACCAAAGGCAAAAGTGCAAGGAAAAGTAATATGAAAAACAAACAAACAAACACATGAAACATCTAGGATAGGATTTAAAAATTATGTTAGCTAACTGTGAGCTAATTTCTTAAGCTACATTTTGAAACACATAACCCCTTTTCTATGGTCCAAGCAACTATTTTCAATTTACTGATTTTAGTAGCCTCTAATTATTTTTGCTAAATCTCATATCCTCTTAATTGAAAGGGATGAATATAAAGTATGATTCTAGTCAAAGTGGCTTGTGTTCTCCTTGTTCTTCCTACCTAGGAGACCAAAACTTATAAAAGACTGGTTTTCCAATTTCTAGTTGTATGACCTTAGGCAAGTTACTTTACACTCCTTGTCCTATTTTCTTCCATTATAAAACTGATATAGTAAGAGTAAGACCAAATTATGGAGTTGCTTTAAGTCTAAAGGAGTAATATATATAGTACTTAGAATAATACATGGTATAAAATGTGTTCATTATTTTTCTCAAAGTTAGCAAGTTGAACAAAGGATGCTCTCTCCTCATAGTGAACTATTGGTTATTTACTAGAGTTTTATGTGTTATATAGTTTCTTCACAAAACCTTTTTACCACTTTGATGCCCACTCTTTTGTCACTTTCTTGCTCATAGCCAAGACTATCTGCTAGAAAACATGTGGAAAAAATAGGGGGTAATACTATATTTTCCATGATTATTCATGTATTTTTATAAAGCTTTCTAAATGACTGAGTGAGGAAGCAGGATAAATTGAATATATACCAAATGAATGTTGTCACATTGGTATGATTGTTGGTACATATTGGTCGATATAGTAAGACACATTTTCTAAATTGTCTTTCTTTTTTCTTGATCTTTGAGCCCACATAATTGAGACCTGGGCAAATATTCACTATTAGAAATTCTAATGAGACTTAAATGATATAATTTTATAATGAATTGGAGAGATAGACCTGTTCTGTGACTCATAACCCAAACTCAGAGCTGAATCAGAAGTAATATCTCTTGTGTGACATTCTAAGGATTCATTTATTTAACGAGGATGTGCCAACCTGTAAAAATGAATGAATGGTGCCTCCATTGAAGAAAGGTGCAATCGACTCCATTCACTATATGCAATGTTATATATCAATTTAAGCCTGGATATGATTTCAATCTAACTCAATTTTACCAAGGCAAAACCTAGTAAACAGGAGAAGGTGGTTTAATGGTAGATTAATTGTATAGGGAGAGCAAATAAGTAAGTTATGTCTTTTTCATTTTCTTGTGTCTCTTGGGAAGAACTGTGAGAGATTAATTAATATACAGACTTGAATTCCCTAGTAGTATCTTGACTATAGCTAATAAAATTGACCTGTGACAGGAAATAATTGAAAATGATTGCAAAAACCATAAAATTTAGAAAAATGAAATTTCTGGTTCTGGGTTAGGACTATGGAGAAGGGCAGAACCAGGTGGACTATGCTTTTCAATTTTACAAAACTGGTGTTTTGATGGAGTTAATTATTCAGGAGGGAAAAATGATGGTATGTGAGAAAAAGAAACTGTACAGATAAAAGCTCCTGTTTTGTAGTGGAGGGTATTTACCAACAATTGCACCTTTTGGGGGTAGAATTGGGCAGAATTAGTAGTTTCTATTTATTTTGGCCTTGGGCAGCTGAGCATCAGTTTATCTACTGGTGAAATATACATACGTACTCGCGCACATACACACACACACACACACACACACACACACACAGTAACCCTATCTTAAAAACAAACAAACAAACAAACAAAACAAATGTGTTTAAAACAAATAGTACCTGTGTTTCTTTATTTGTTGTCCTTCTTGGCATATCTTCCTTCCTCTCCTTTTCCTCCCTCACTTTCCTCCCTCCCTTTCTACCTTCCTTTCTTTTATATATTCAGGGTGGAAACTACTCTTTCTAAACTGAAAAACCTTTACTACTGTAATTATTCCACATTCATCAGCTCAGTTCATTACATTCAGACCATCTGCTGCCCTCTTGTGGCCATAATCCACTTACCAATGGCCCAGTTCTAAACCATTAATGGTGTTTGTCAGTTGGGTTTTTTTAGTCAGATGAAACTGACATCTCAAACAATAACTAACCTATTTTTTACTGCCTTATATTTTTACACAAATTTCTTCTAATGCAATTTTGCTCTAAAATATGTTTTAAAAAACTATATAGTGTTAGTGATCAGTCTAAAGACACTATGCCTTAATACATCATAGTGATTATGTCTTCTGAGGGAATTTGGCAGTAATGACGTTCACTTTCTCATGTGGAGTCTTGGATAAGCCGTTTTATATTAAACCATTTTATATTAGATAATGTAAAATATAGAAATAAACATCACTTACCATATAGTAAAATTTATAAAAATAAGAAAGATGGGCGAATTTTAAATCAAAGTGATTTGATTAAAACATATCTTCATATAATACTTAGAATAATGATGGCAACAATAAATTGTTTCAGGTAGAATTATTAATTACAACTTTTAATAGGTTTTAGAAATTTGGTTTTCTAATAGATTCTAAATTGCAATATCAAGTAATAAGTAAACAAATACATGCATCTCTAAAGCCATTACACTGCATTTTATGGCCTTCTCTTTCAGATCAAGATTCCAATGTTCTTTTTGGTCAAAAGAATAAAGCCAAAGCTAAAGCAAAGATAAAGAATCCTTTTATTAAATCCGACGTGCATGTTTCTGATATTCCTCATTGCACTGCCTTTTATTTTCAGTTTCTCATTACCATTTTAAATGAGAAGCAGAGATATTTAACTTATTTAATATAATGCTTTAATGAAAACTAAAGGACTAATTCAGAGTAGCACCATATACTCAGCTACTCTGAATGCTCAGCAAAGCTGTCAATTCCATTTAAGGGCAAATATTTTTTTTTCTTTATTTGAGCTGTTGTTTAAAGACTATATTAGATAATTCAAATGTTTCTATTAAAATGATTCCTAATTAAAATATTCGAGAAGATGATGAGAAAGGAAAGAGAGATTACATGTTAAATCTGATGCTACTGCAGTGTTAATGGGATGGAGATTGTCACTCTGGAATACCCAAGAGGCAAGTCAAGGTTGTGCTTAGGACCCAGCCAACAAGAACACTAAATCTTTTAAAAATCATGTTATGTATGGTTAAACAATATCAAAGTCTTTATGAGAAAAATAAGAAATGTTGGAATTCCTAATACTTTAGTACCAGTCACGGTTTGAGTGTGTGTGGGTGCATTCTCTTTACAGTATTTAGGGTTTTTAAAGGTCTTAAACTAGCTTTTAACATAATCACAGAATATGATTTAAATGATTCTTTGGAGACAGAGAATACAGAATAATGACTGAATAAGCAGACTATGGGCTGTTGCAAATATTTCTAAGCTAATGGCTGTAATGTTTATTTAAGCATGAATCACTGATTATTGATCACTGCAGACAGCTCTAAACCAAAGATAAATGCCCTTTCGCTTTGGGCCTTACTATTCTCATCTCTGGAATGGGACAGATAACAGTAATAGTGTGTGAAAGTGTGATTTATTTTTATATATCTGAATAAACCTAAAAACTTCTCTTCTTAGAACTGATGAGTGAAGAGGAACGACATCTCTCATTTGGATTGAGGTTATATACTGTTCAATTACCAATTTAAACTCTCCTATGACCTCTCTTCTTTAGCATCAGAGGATACTTTAACCTAGAGGATTGGTTGTTTTAGAGAAAGAGTAACTTTCTTAATTACATACTTCAAATACACAGAATTCCTCTTTATTAAATAAATAAACAGTAAGACTAGCCTTGTATATGCAAAAACTAAGTTTTTCCCATCTGAAAGATGATTAGTCTATGCCTAGTATCTGAAATCTGCCCCAAGCATAAGATATCTATTTTTCAAGATCATATTAATTTATTACATTAGCATTCAATTTCACTAACTGAATTTAAATCCATTCCCACACTAAAAGAAAAAACAATTTTCTTTGAAAAGTATTTACCTTGAAGAAACCAGTAAACAAAAAGACACTAAGTAGGGAAAATTCCGGCCTGCAAACTGCATTCTCCCCTCAATAGATATCCCCAGTTCAAATATACGTGATACCAAAGAGTCAAGCTTTGTTTCTGTAAAATGAGCTACAGATATTTTCCTCCACTACAAAGAAAATATTATTTCTGACCTCCCTTCCCCAGGGGTTCATGGGACAAGAAAACAAGCAATTAAAAACAATCACATGTGTAAAGTAGCGTGTTCTATGAGCAGTCTCAGGTTAAGCAAGACACTGAATCACTGGAAGTTGGAATGTGGTTTCAATTATACAATTAAACCTTCCTCATTGTGTTGCTCACTTTTTAAATATGTGAAATAAGAAGGAGGCTTGACCTTCACTACAAATTTACTGTGATTATTTGGAAACAAAAATTTAAATTCTGAATAATGAAATCCCTCTAAGGCAAATATTTTAAAATTGCAATATCAGGGCACTTTATGCAGCAAATAAGAAAAAGTGTCTCAAAAGCAAGATTTTTAAAAAGCAATTAATTTAGAATAACTAGAAATATTTACCAGTGGAAATATTGGGTAAGTTTATTATCCAATATGCATTGAAATTTAGTTACTAGATTTTTAAGTATTGATATTCTTTTATATGTTTGACTGATGCTATTTTCTGTGAAGGAATCATGATTTACTATCCAAAATATTTAGCTGTGCCGTTCTAAGAAAAAAAAAAGATCATATCTCTGCATCCCTCCCCTCCTTTCCTTCCTCCCTTCTTTCCTTTTTCCCTTCCCTCTCTTTGAACCTTCTTTCCTTCTCTCATCCCCTGTCTCTCCTTTTTTTTCCTTTTGTTTTTCTACCTCACAAAATGCCCATGTGCACAAGCATGATGGATGCCTCATCCTGTGAATAAACTGGCAGCGTTGATCTACAGCTGTATGCAGACCACATCTTTCTCCTCAAGCTGCAAGGCACACATTTAAACTCACATCTCAGAGACTGCGGCACCTAGATTGCAGTACAAATTGGTATGACCAACCAGACCCAGCAACCATCGATCTTCATTCTTCCTGCCACCCTGTAAACTGAAACCCTTTGTAGTGAGAGGTAACTAAAATTCTGAAGTCGACTTGCAATAAAGGGAAGCAGCAACTTATAAGATTGGGCTGAAATATCTGACAGCTCTCTGAAACAAAGCAAAAACAAAATGTACCCAGGTTTCACTGACGCTGTATTTTGTTTCTTCTCTTGTTAAATGAGCACTGGCATATAACTCATTAGACACCTTGTGGGCAGTCCCACAAAGAAGTGGGCAGTTCCATTTAGAATAAGTGGGAGGTGTATAATTCAGCATGTATGCTTCTGGATAAATCAGGCTTCAGCTTATGAGGTTTTTGCCATATAGTTCAAGCATTCTTATTTCTCTAGTGGTTGGTTCAAATTTGAAATTTAAACAGGTACATAAACAATGCATGGGAAGGGAAAAAAAAACAACGTTTTTTCTATGATAATTTTCATTAATAAGGAGACCTTGTTTGAGGCAGTAAACTGAGAGAACTTGTTTCCCCGATTCATCCCTTCAGCTTTGCGGCGGACAGGAAAACTGTGTGAGTAAACTGAGAGAACTTGTTTCCCCGATTCATCCCTTCCTGTGGCGGACAGGAAAACTGTGTGCAGGAGACTGAAACCAGAAGATCACCTGTTTAGACCATTCCCAGGTAGTTCTAAAATATTTTTACTTACCCTTGGAGACATGAATGGTTGCTCAGAGAATGCATTTTTAGGAGAGAGGGCTTCAGCAGATTTTCTCAGTTTAGTATCTCATCATTTCTGCCCTGCCTGTGGCCTTCCTAACACAGGCAATAGAGCCAAACCAAATGATCACATGTCTCCATGAGAAAATGGACCTACATCTGTTAAATGGACAGACAGGGCATTAGAGATAGTTGTGGGTTTTCCTTCTACCAGGAAAACCAAACAAACAAACAAAAACTGCAGTGTTTCTTATTTGAGAATTATCTCTTCTCCCCTGAAGACAATTAAAATGTGGTGGAATGTGTTTTCTACAGTTATCTAAATGAGGTTCACTACTAAGCATCAAGAAAAATAAAAGAGCAACTTACTGTTATTTGCCAACAAAATTATGAAAAGTTTACAAATGAATAACTAACTCAGTGCTAGTAATGGTACTAGGGTTGGTACTAGTGTGATGGTACTAGTGTTGCTATTAGCAGTAGACTATGGGCAAGAAGCAGCCGGGGCTCTTCTCCTATCTAAATACACACTGCTGGCCCTCTCATCAGGAGGTGAAGTATAGTTGCCCTCCTCTTGAATGTAGGCTGGCCTTGTGACCTGCTTTGACCAGCAGAATGTGGTGGACGTGATGTTTGTGCCAAACATAAACATATTTTTATGTCTTCATAGAAAATTCTGGAAGTATTTCCCCTTCTTCTTCTGCCCTTGGCATAGTAGAGAATCGTCTGTCACTGTTTCTTCAGATCACTAGTCATTCCCTTACTGAGGAATGAAGTCTGTTATTAAACCCTTTCTCATCTTTTTTATCTAGGTTAAGAATATTGGTCTCTCCCCTCAGAGAGACTGACTCCTACTGCTTAATTCTATGTATAGCTCACTTTCAGAATAAACATTTTGACCAAACTCTATAATTTGAGCAGGGCCAGATTAAGATGGTATAAGTAAGATAAGTTAGATGCTTGTCTCAGGTGCAAAATTTAAGGGGGCCCCCAAAACACATTTACCAAACAAAATAATTTAATTCAATATTTTTAAAATTAACATTTCAAAAATTTATGATGAACAAAACATCAACATTTTAAATAAAGACAGGATGAGACCATGTAGCATAAACTTTGGACTAAGTATATCTAAATTCCATGTCTTGATGTTGCCACTTTTAAGGTCTTAGATAATTTATCTATCCTCTCCAAATATTAGTTTTCTCACCTATATAATGGAACTACTATTTTCATAGAGACATTTAAAAGACTAAATAAGATGAACCAACAAAGTGTTCAGCATGTTCTTACCACATACTACTATTCAGCAAGTGTTATTAATTTATCACTCTTTTATTCTAGGTACATATGTATTTTTCTATCTTGAAACTTATTCTTCACTAAAGAAATATTTTTTATTTTTTAATTTAAATTCTTTATTGTTTAAAGTGTTACATATGTCTCCTTTTCCCCCCATTGACCTCTCTCCGGCCGTTCCCATGACAAATAGACCCATGAAATAGCAGTGCTCCTATTATAGAGAGCACCCCCTCCCCCAAGATACTAGATAGAGATAGGGTAGGAAACAGAAAGAAGGGGTTTTTTTTGTTGTTTTATAAAGAAAGAAACTTGATAATGTTTAAAAATCACAACAGGAAGCTTTCATTCCAGAGGGAGGGATTAAATACACAGTAGAACAAAAAGTAATAAATTCAGTCAAGTGCCTATGTAGGTAGAAGAGAATGGGGTTCCAATTATCATAAGGAGATAGTTGGAAAGGTAGTAAATCCCCAATTATGACACAGAGAAGGACAGGATGGGTGTAAACACAGGTGATTTGTGTGTTGGGTAAAGTTGAGACAGAACAAATTTCCATAATAAAATCAGGAGTCCTTACCTCACTCTCACTATCCAGAGATTGTGTGGTGAGTAAGCTCAGTTTCATCCCCCAGAACAAGTTCAGGATCTTCTGTATACTCTTCTGCTAAGTGACTAGAGACTTCCTTTGTACTTAGAATTGTCCTGTGTGGAACTGGGAAAAAGACTCCTCATGAAGTAGTTATAGAGGCAAAGGAAAATTCCTGCCATTTGTAATTGTACTGGTTTTCTATTGCTGCTGTAGAAGTTTACTACAAATTTAGTGGCTTAAGACAGATTTATTATCCTTTTGTTGTATAGATCAGAAGACTAAAGCAGATCTCACTAGGCTAAGATCAAGGTGTTGGTGGATTGCGTTTCTTTCTGGAGGCTCCAGGGAAGAATCTATGTCTTTGCCTTTTCCAGCTTCTACAGGCTTCCTGCTCTGCTTGCCTCATGGTTCCCCTTTTCTGTCTTCAAAAACCAGCAATATTGACTTGAGTCTTTTGACCTCTTCCATATCTCTGGTTCTTCTACTAATTATCTCATTGATTGTTAAGGATTCTTATGATTACTTTGGGCCCACCTGAGTAATTCAGGATACTATTTCTGTTTTAAGGTCCGCTGATTAGGAACTGTAATCATTTCCACAACCTGAATTCTCTTTTTCCATTTAACATAACTTATTCAAAGGTTTTTAAAATTAATATTTGAGATTTTTTTTGGGGGGGGTAGGGGTAGTAGTCTACCTACCACAGTAACATAATGGTAGATTATCTGAGACTTTGGGTTCAAATTGTACAATTAGTGAGGTCTCTTGACACAGGTGCTACGAAGACAGGATGGGCCACTACCCAAAACTCTGATCAATTATTTATGAGCATTTAAATGACAGTTGCAGGCTCCCTTCCGGTCACTTATCTAGCACTTCTCAATTCACTCCCTTAACTTGAGATCCTAGTCTTCCATTCCGCTGCTCTCAGAACTTCCAGCCCCTCTATTTTATTCCAGAAGAACTCTTTGCCTTCTTTGGTAATCTCCATAGATTATAAATCAGACTAAATGGTACTTAAGTTATTTTAAAAACTGTGTTCTTCTTGTTTGAAACCTGGGAGGTTTCAGTCTTTTGAAAACCTAAGATTCAGATGTCAGGAATTTGTAAAAGAATAAATAGGGGTAAGACATTGGCATTCTGATTCTATCCTGGGGAAGTCATTATTCCTTATCCCCATACCTGGAATAAGTTAAATAGAATGGGCTTAATAACTTCTTCTGAAATAACAAAAATAAACAAACAAACAAAACCCCAAATGTAATCTGATCAGTGTTAAGGGTCTTTCTTCTCATTTTGACATATGTCAGGGTGGGCAATGACAGGTTTACAGTTGTTCATATGGAAAATAATACAATGATTAATAAATAATAAAGGAATAAACTGTGTTTCACATACTCACAATTATAAACCTACTTTTTGCCCACCCCTGTATATATAATATAAAGGATTTTTGAAGAAAAGAGATACCAGGAGACTACTCAAGGTCATATTAAGGCTGAAATGACTTTTATTTTAAATGCCAAGACTAATTATAAGTGAGGCAATGCTGTGCTCTAAAATTTACAATTTCCTCTTAAAGGAAACAGAAACATTGGCAAATATTTCAACCTTTTGTGAAGTGTTAGACTAAATTATCCTTAGAAATCATTGATACATTACCTTGAGGGAGAAGAGACATTTGCTCATCTACCTATTAAGCCACAGGCCTTGGAATAATGTTCCCTATATCCTGTGAAGCAGGACAGAAGGCTTGATATGTTTGACTTTTAAATTAAAGAGACTCTTTAATAGGAGAGAATATGTAATGGAAAGCAGTTAGAGTTGAGAATAGGCTATGAAGATGAGTTGCTAGCTTCTGGAAGCAACATCTGGAGACTGTCGGTGCTCAGGATTTGTATAGACTTCTGTTTGGAGTTTGAGAAGCAAACATGGCCAACAGATATGTGGTGGAATTGCCATCCAGGGCCAAAAGACAAGGTTTATTTATAGATGTAATATATTAAATGTTAATTTTTAATGTCAAAGAAATAATAATTTACTCAAAAGACATTTTCTTAGGTTTCTACTCTGATTCAGACTTTGTGTCACGAGCCTAAGAGATACAATAAAGACTGTAATATGTCTTTGAAAGTGAGGACCAGAGAGGATAAATTTGGAAATTTAAAACATCACTGTAGTAAGATGAATCTTAATGAATTTTAAAAGATGAGGAAACATTTGTCAGGATGGGTAAACAGGAATGGAGATGACTCACTAGGAAAGGCAAAGTGGGGGTGTGCAATACACCTGTGTGCAAGGACTTTTAACAATGATCCTATATAATAACAGGCTAATATGCAAATTGTCCCTTTGACCTAGAGTTTGACCAGGGGTGGGGCTAGCCAGGCAACCGCCTGCAGCCCCTCCCCCTGGCCAGCCCTGTCCCCAATCGGTCTGATCGGGGCAGGCTGGCCGGACCCCACCTGTGCACGAATTTATGCACTGGGCCTCTAGTTGGTACATAAAAGTCAAGAAGAATAGGGACAGTAAGTACTGGAAAGAAAAAGATAGCAGGGACCAGAATGTAGACAGTATTCTAAGGCTTGTCATAGTCATTTGGGTATCAGTTTTTCAAACTTTAGCTTATATGCATACTCATAGTGCTATATGACTTGTATGGACTGTGTGCTTTTTTACAGGAGTGGGCAAAAGTAGGTTTACAGCTGTGAGTATTTCTGTAGGAATGGCCTTGTATCATCTTTGGAATGACCTTTGCCTGTATTACATTTATGGCCTCACTTCCTCTGATCAATAAATTAATGCTAGATGGGATAAATATTAAAAATACATGGTAATATGGCACTATCCTAAGGTAAAAGATATTTCTTAGATCAGCAAAAGCAGAATATTTTAAAAATGACTTTATGGAGGCAGTATCTTTACTTTTCTGATCTAACTTATCTTTGACAATAAAAGTCAATGAATTACAGAAAAATGTGTGAGAGGTCATGTTCTGTCCATGGTGACAGAGAATTTCAGCCCAATTTGATATCCTCTGAGTTTTAAGATTTTTCCCTTGGATGATGATAGGGGTTAGTGAGTGCACCAGATCTGCCTGTGATACCCATCAAAAACTTAATAATGCAACATAATAATGGGAATGGAATGAAAGCTGCTAGGTTGAGAAGGACAATTCAGGGGATGAATCTTCCAGGCTAAAGTCAAGATTGTCAGAGAATGTAGAACAATATTGTCTGGCAGTCCAGAGGGCTTATAGCAGAATAAACACGTAACACACACTAGTATCTAATAAAACATAGACAACTCTTCTATAATAATAAAAGCGTAATATGCTAATTAGACCAGATGTCCTTCTGGATGACCTTCCGGATGAAGCCGGGGCTGTGAGGGAAGCCCGGGTCCTGGGTGCCTGCCAGTGGCCAGAGGGAAGACGGTGCAGCAGCTGGGGGAAGGAAGGCCTACTTTTTCATGAATTTTGTGCATTGGGGTCTAGTATGATAATAAAAAAGCTTGATGCAGGTGGGAATAGGACAGATAAGAGTGATAAAAAATATGAACTATAAACTATATACTATGTCCCTTCTATACCCTGTTTTTTAAATTTTGAATTTATCTTGCCTTGGGCTAAAGGTGCATTGTAAGTGCTTGGAATATCTTTACCTCACACTCTAAGATAGTCTTTCCAAAGTCACAACAGTGGTACCTTGTTTTGTGTTTACTCTGCAGCATTTGGCCCACTATCTTGCATATAGACTGTAGCCAATAAATTATGGTGGCTGGGTGATTTAAGTAGTTTCTTTTTGTAAAGTACTAAAATGTCTTACAAAACACACTAAGTAGTGATGAAGAAGTGAGGAAATTAGTTTGACAATAGCCGAAACCTGTAATAAATGATATGTTTTTGAAAAAAAAGTGAGGCCATTGAATTTAGAATAAATTGGGAAAAATAATTCACCTTTATGATGGATCAGGACAGTTCTACTAATGAGACATGCAAATGTTGATGATATATATTCTAAAATGTGATTGATTTAGGTACTAGAGGTGGTCAATAAATCCATTTAGAATAAGGGAGAATAACAAAAATTTGGCACACATAAACATATCTGTTGTTAAAATAGATTAGTTCTGTGATTATGATTAATATAATTAATGATTTTTGATTCCAGGTTTGGTGTTTTATCCCCATTATTCTGGGATTCACCAATGGATTTAGTAAAATATATTTTTTCTTCAAAGCAATTATATGGCAACATGATATCAAATGTGTAAATGTGGGGTCAGAGTTAAAAAATAAGAAGACTCGGGGGCGGAGCGAGCACGCTGTCACATGACGTGCGTGGAAAAAAATAATAAAATAAGAAGACTCTCCAAATTAAATGAACTAGAGGCTAGTTTTCCTTCTATTACCAAATACTGTGAACTTTTAGGCAAATCATCTTTGGTCTGGGGGATTTCAGATCTCACATCTAAATTTGAAAATTTGAAAAGATTTTTTTGAGCTTCAAATATATTCTAGGCATTTTTGACTTTCCTACCTATAACTGTGGTTTGTAATATTTTAACATGCTAAATATGAGGTTCAAACAAATGTGACACAGAATCTACACTAATAAAAGAGAAACATGGTAATTAGCGTATAACCGCTACCCTTTCATTGGCTTAATCAGCATATCCTTATGCAAATTAACTGTCAGCCAAGATGGCGGCTGGCAGCCA